>NC_056740.1:182307727-182331185 GCF_019279795.1 Protopterus annectens
AATTAAAACACTTGACATGTTATGTTACTCGAATCATGAAATGTAATACTAACTCTCAAACTTAGCAAATAGAAGCTCGAGTAAAATAAGAACTAGAAAAAAAGCTTAGAGCACGTTAGTAAAAAATAACACAATGAAAGAAAAGTGAACTCTAAATTTAGATGAAGTCACTATAACATCACTACTATTGGTATATTTGAGGAACTGAATACTCGGCAGATATTTTTGAAGTCTGCTTTCACTGTTTTTTTTTTTGTTTCCAATTATATACTGAAAGTTCTGGCCTAAGAAGCCCTTCCTGAAATTCAACCAGACATTGCTTTTAGTATAGCTGTATTTATTTTTGTTCCTCTGAGTTATCCTAGGACAATGATTGAGAAATTTCTGAAGTTACAAGACTGTAACAAGATGTGGCCTACAAAATGGCAAAATTAATATGTGCAAATAAATGGGTAGACAATCAAACCTGTTAGGGATATTCCCACAGATATAACCAAGAAGAATTAATAGCTTGTACCCAAGTGTCACTCACTGTGGCTGGAAAAAGTTAGCACATATTTCTTTAACCAGCAAAGCTTCTGATACTACTTAAAATGCATGGCTAGAATGTAAGAATGTAGATGAAGCTAAAACCAAGTCAAAATCACTGGTATTTTTTAGATTGTTAGTATAGTCTGGTTATAAGTCATACTGCCTAAAGCTGAATGTTTGTATTCCTAAATGATCGAGTACAATGGCCGCTATTCATATTTATTTACACAGTTGTGTTAAGGAGTTCAGAGATAAGTGCGAACAGGCACAGCTGAGCTGCAGTTCATAGAGGCCATTTATGCCAATTTGCGCTGTTCTTAAATGTAGTTAAGCAAATGTGCAGATAATGAGTTGGAAATAAGGAGTAATGTAAATGTTGTAGGCTAATTAAAACTATTTACACCATTTGAAATTCATAGTCAGTTTTTCCCGCATTCCTGTGCTCTTCACAGATGATCTATAAAAAGGGAAGGATTTCCAAATCTATCAGAGTTACAGTTGCTGAAAATGTTATTTCTTGCGATGTGCCTTGCTATTTCTAGTTCACAGCTGCATGTCTTGAATGGGCCAAAACCACTTGGTTCCAGTGGGGCTCACTGGCCAAGAAGGTGAAAGTATAAGTGAAGGATAACTCATTATAACTTTGATATTCAAGAAATCCTTGATAGGTTTAGAGTAGACGAGCATTATAGGGATCTTAGTGGGCATGCTTGACCCCCATAGGAGCAATGTAGGAATGCGTAGACTTCCTATTCCTCTGGACACCAAAGTATGGATAGCCCTCACTATACGTGCTATGGGGACCTTCCAGAAACAGACTGGTGATGTGTTGGGGATCTCACAAGCTTCTGCTTCAAGGATGCTGAAACAGAAGTGGATGTACTCGTGGCACATGCAAATTAGTATATCTAGTTCCCAGTGTCACATCAGGACCAAGCCAGGAGCATGAGTGCCTTTTATGGGTGTACATTACTCTGAGGCACTCAGTGTGATAGATTGCACCCCTGTTGCAATTAGGGCCCCTCCTGGTCCACAGGATCATTGTCACTGCAATAGGAAAGGCTACCATTCCATTAATTGCAAGGTAGTGTGTGATGCATGGAGGTGCATCACCAGTGTCTCTTCTCAGCATCCTGATAGTGCAAACAATTCCCATTCCTGGCACATTAGCTCACTTTACTGCCTGTTCTTGCATGGTAGGATGCCCAGTGGTCATCTCGTTGGTAAGCTGAAATTTTTGTTGTTTATTTTTTTTGTTTTGTTTTGTTTTTTTTTGTTTTTTTTTAACTAAGTAGTTATTTATGTTAAATGTAATTGCCATATATTAATCTTTATTTTTCTATTTTGTCTACACACACCTCTCTCATTTTTTTTTAAAGGGGATGCTGGATATCCACTAAAGCCATGGCTCTCCAGTGAGAAATCCATCTGGAGCTGCAGAGGAAAATATAACACATCCCTGTCCCAGACCCATATTGTAATTGAGAGGATATCTGGCCTGCTGAAGAGCCATTTCAGGTGCCTGGATGAATCTGGGTGTGCCCTTCAGTATGACCCAGCTACTTTGTGTAGGATGTTCACTGCCTGTTGCTTTCTGCATAATATGAACATGCACCCATCTAGTGGTGAAGCGACCCATGCTGTCACTGCAGCTCCCAGTTGTAGTCCCACTTAGACTAATGATGATCAGCTGGCAACAGTAGTAAGGAACTCCATGCGGCAGGCTCATGCACGGCATGCAGCAGCAAAGGTTAAGAGATGACATCTCATCCAGAATATAGTTAGTGTTTCCTTTTTTACTAAAAACGCATATAGAATATAATTGACGAATGAAGTGATACCTGTGGGCTATGCTGTGTGGCGCATGGTCTGCTGTCACTATTCATCTGGCATTCTCTGTCATCTTAAAATACTTTTGTACTACTAACTTTCCTGTTCAGTGATGCTGAAAGGCATCAAATCAATAAGTAAATCATCAGTTGTACCTTCTGTATTTAATAAGTTCTGGTTTAATTATTCATTCATTATGCAATAGAAAGCAGTACTATCAACAATGCCAAATTCAGCTACAAATGCCATTTCTGTGTAATGAATTCTGTTGCAGTGCACATCAGATTTATTTTTTACTGTCATTCAAACTAATTATGATTTCAGAAACTGTCATCATGTGTGCAGTGATGAGGGTGCATTGGCAACACTAAAGTGCACATAGCAGGATGTTTAGTTTAATGTGTCATTTCTTTATGATGTAATGGATGTGGAAATGCTTGCTCGTTGCTATTGTGATTTCTTATGTAACTTTAACTGTAAGGAACGGTAATCCGTGTATCATTGGCTTTTGCCCAGTGTTAATTTATGTACTTAACAGATGCATGTAGACTTTCTTCCTCCCCACAATCTATTTCCAGTTAAACAGAAAGTTAAATGATTGTAATTTTAGAGTATGGTGAAGGTAATAGCTGTAATGAGAATAACTGCCCATATATGCTACCCCCCACCCCCAACAAAACTGTATTTCAAGTAAACATAAGTATTTATCAATGAATGTAATTCACAATAGTTCCAGATCAAGTGAGTCATGCGCATCTCCTATTGATAGGCCTGATGATGGCACAACTGATCTGGATGATGGGCTGCCTTGAGCACTGTAAGGTGACTTAATGTGATGGTGTGATCTGGAGGAGGAAGATGATCCTGCTGTCAGTGACCTGACAATGCTGCATGACCATGGCCTTGACCTAGAATATGAGGTTCTCTAGGTACAGATGACTGTTGATATGGCTTGTGAGAAATGTTTTGTGATTGCTCACTGTGAGTACTGACATTACTGTCTTAAGAGCAAGTGTTAGTATCATTTGATCTATCACTATATCATTAGTTTTCTGTTAATTTAACAATTTAAAATTACTTAGCTACACTAATCCAGCAGTATTAGAGCTATAGAACCCTGAATGATGTATCTGCTCCCTGTCCTCCTATATTTAGTCTTCTGTGTTCAGAAGCAATATTTTAAAAATATATATTTTTAATGCATAACCCCTTTCCTTTTTTCAAAAAACCCTTTTAGCTGTTGCACAGTCCAGAGCTTTTATACAATGCTTTCAGCATGACTGTGCAGAGCCTCACTAGCCTGCAATATGCCACGGCACTTGCCATTTACGATTCAGTAAAATAATTTGCATGTATGAAAAGATGAACTTTGTACATTTTACACTTTTATGAAAAGTAGGAGTGATTGAAGAAATTGCTTTGCTTTTCCGTATTCATCACATCTCTATTTCATTGACCTTATTTACATATCCTCTGTCTACACATGACTTCTACACACTTGCGAAGACCTGGACTATGAGCCCCAGCCAATATCTGCATTGTATACTTTCTTCTGTTTTTTTGATTTTTTTTTTTTGTTTTTTGTTTTTTTTAGTGAAAAAGTATGTGCATGTTGTTTCTACAGGGGAATAACAGGGAATGAGTATTTATTGTATTAAATTGTCTTAGGCTCCTTTTTTTTTTGAGTTCTGATGAAAATCTCCCTTCACTTATTTAGCATGTAGAGTGTATTAGTTTTTATTAGGCAGTTTTTATTTATATCTAAACATTTCAGAAGACCAAATGATTAGACTGCTTAATGGATTCGATTTTTTCCTTTGAGAACTGGATTGGCCCTGATAATAAAACGTTTTTTGTACATATCCTGATCCCATTAGGTAGCAACATTTCTTTTCTGTCACTGCTACTTTTCTTTGAATCTGCCATCCCCGTGTTTAACACTTTATATACTAAATATCATATCTTAATAGCGTGACAAACTGTCTTTGGAAAGTGACACCAAATATAAGTTCTAGCAGTTTGAGCATACAAAAATAATAATAGTAATAATAAAGAATGCAAGAGCAATGGATATGAGAGCACAAAGGCTCCTTATGCAGAAAATTCAAGGTCTTCAAAGTCTGTTTTATGCAGACAGACTGAAATCATTGTCACTTTATGCTGTGTCATATGTGACTTGTGCCTTGGATGTAGAGCAATCTCTGACCCAGCTTGGATGAAAATGCTGCACATTCACAAGTCAAATTTCACAAAGGTCACAACTCAAAGGACCTTAACCTGGTATGTGACATCAACAGAACTTGCTGGAGAGACAGATTTGTCTCACAGAGGTTGCTTCACCTTTGGAACAAGCTTCTGATTCTTGTTAAACAAAGTTCCTCGCTGGCCCTATTTAAGTGCAGTTTGGACTATTGGATGGGAAACTGGAAATTCACCCTGGGGGTTCCACCTGTATCCTTCTTGGACAGGGGCAAGACGTGCTGATTTAAGTGTCTGCTTGAACCAGATACCCTTGGGAACATGGGTTTAACTTGGCTAGGATTGTAAGGGCCCTGGGGCCATTAGCCTGGTAACCTCTTATGATCCTATGATCCTATAATGGCCCTGGTAAAGGAGTTTACATATCACTGATTAGTATTTTATACAGGCATTTTATTTTGATGGCTTTTTATGGATTTTCTTTTCGTATTCAGTTTTATGCAATCTTTTTAGGATTGGGAGCAATGAATTTTACAAGCATTCACACAGTTATCCAACTGTTTATATGCAATGCTGCTGAAGAGATTGCCAGCTTGTGTGCTGAAAAATGAACTGATCTCATTTCAGGCCTGGACTCATAAAAACTAAGAGCTTTTTGACCTGTTACCATTTTACTAGTGATTCAAAAAGAAATGTTGCAACAATATAGAATGTGAATTGCACTGTTCAAGTTAATTGAGCACTAAAAATATCAAAAAGGCAAGATTTTTGTGAAGCACTTCCACTGGGTAACAAAGCAATAAACTTTGCATCAGAATATTCCCCTTCAAAGAATATGACATATTTCTGGAGAAAGTTAGGAATGGACTTGATTTATCCTTAACAGACAATATATTTTTGCTGGGAATTTTAGTACCATATTGGACCTTACAAGGGGCTGAAAGAGCATGGTGCTTGCCCACATTGCAAATATCACTCATTAAAGCCCTTATCTTTTATGAATGTTTTTATTTGGTAGACTGCTGCAGATCTCAAAATCCAGAGGCAAAAAAATAAATCTCTCACTGTGACCATCAAAATAAACATTTCTCCAGGACAGACTTCATAGCAATAAATAGCACCTTGGGCCTAGTAAGTAAATGTGAAATTGGCCACAGATTATGGTCTCTTCACACCAAAATTTGCTGAATAAGGCAATAAGTCCATTTATCAAAATATATTCAGGTGCAGAATTTTGTATTTACAGTAGACATCTCAATAGCTGCTTGTAATGCCTTTATTTTTTTCTTAGGAATAAATATAACACAACAGATATAAAAAAATAAGAGTAGGATGAGGACCAAGATTTTGAGCAAACCATGTATATATTTTTCAAAAAAATATTATTTTAAATGACCTACAGCCAAGAAACAACATACTACACTACTGTACCAACTTTCTTGAATATAACATTCAACTAACAGAGTGCATTATTAGTAGTATTAGTGTGAATGTTAGTATTAATATTAGTATTACTATTAGTATTAGTATTATTAAGATGCATTGGAGGACCCATTTATGTGGGAGACAAAAAGAACACTCATTAAAAGAATTCACTCTGTATAGCAGATAAGCAGTGTATTTTTACTAAGATGAAATTTCTGTTGTTTTTTTATGCATAGCACTGGGCTTTTTATACTGAGCCTTTCAGTTTTAAAGTTCAGCTTTTTCAGTTATTTTCATCTTATTGAATCAAGTTTATAAGGCTATAGACAAAGTAAAAAAAAAAATGCTTTCTTGGGTATACTATCTATAGAATTTTGGAAAGACTTTAAAGCCATTGTTGGCACCCTTAGTTTTCAAAATAGCACACTGATGTATTATTTCAGTTTTAGATTCCAGCTGCTAATCAAAACTTCTGTAAGGAAATTTTAATTCCTAAATATTCTGAAGTGCAGTGTATGTAAGAGGCTATGGGCTAATCTCACTAGTAAAAGCAGATTATAAATTAACAGGTATTATAGCAAATGAGTGTCTACTGAAAGGTATCCAGCAAGCAGTTTCTCCCTGACATTCAGGTTTCATACCATCTTCACAGGTTACTCAGCTAAATCAGCAGCTTCAGACGTTAACCCTAAATAATCACAATTAAAAAGTGCACATACAGCATCTGCATTTTAGCAACAAATGCTCAGAAGACATTTGAAACAGCAAATAATAATTTAATTTCCACTAATTTTGATCACTTTTCACTTTCTTTATCAGCTCATTAACGTAATTAAAACTCTGAACTTTATTACTGAAGCATACTTGTCCATTAATGGAGTTTCTGTTATGATTCAAACTTTTGATGAGGGGAAAATCTCTCCTGTTGGCTCTCTTACTCCCTATTTTCACTTAGGACTCTGCAGTTCAAACCCTGTGCAGTATAAGACTACCTTTCCAGTTACTTTGTAAAATGTCTAGCTGTTCCCTTATCAGTTTTATGCCAATTCCTGGTATCAAATAAAAATTATCTAGGGTGTAAAGTTTCTTATTGATTTCAATGTTCACTATAGAATACATTCCCTTAGAATCATTATATTAATATTAGTGTGTTTCTACGTCAAGTTAGTATAACACAAGTATAAGAACTTGAGACATTTAAATAAAATAATATTTTTCCTATCTCATAGGTTCGTAGGTTCACAAGAAGTTACTAGGCTAATGGAATGGCCCTTGGGCCTTTACATGCCTAGCAATGTTATACCCGTGTTCCCCAATTGACTTTGATTAGATGTTTGTGATTTGCAGAGCAAGTCTATGATCAGCACTGACTGCCCCTTTCCATGAGGGACATAGGTGCCACCCACAAGGTGAATTTACTGTCTCCCATCCAACTGTCTACATTGCACTTGATTAGGGCCATTGAGGAGGTCTGTGTCAGATGAATTGGGAGTTTATTCCAGAGCAGTGGCAATATCTGGGAGCTGTGTCTATATCTCCATCATGTTCTGTTACTGTCACAGGTCACAGGCTAGGTTGAGATCCATGGAGTGAATGACTCTTGTCCCATTTGATTTGCAGACATACAGCATTGCATTATGGCAGGGTCAGAGACTGCTCTGTAGGCCAGGCACAAGGCACCTGTCAGCAGCCTGTAGGATACACAGTACAGCGACAGAGCTTTCAATCTTTCCATGTAGGTCATGCTTTGGAGACCCTGAATTTTCTTGGTGAGAAACTTCTGTGGTCTCTCCAGCTGCTGTAGATGTCTGGTGAGGTACATGCAAAAGGGAACATTGTTCTCTATTATTGGTCTGATGATGGTTGAGTATAGAGTAGTTATAACATCCTTAGTCTTGGATGTGATATCATTATTGAATCCCCAAATGATGTGGATATTTTACAAAAGGCCTTACAGAAACAGATGCTTGGTTCCAGAGCCATGGGCTCAAGCTCAATGCCAAGAAATGTATAGTTATCCCCTTTGGGGAAAAAACATGTACCCATGAATTACCACATAGGTGGCAGTACACTAAACACTGGAAGTGTGATGAGACACTTAGGGACACAGGTGGACAGTGGTCTCACCTTTGATAACCACATCGCCACAACAGTCAGGAAATCCTTCTATGTGGCACACCTCATCACTAAGGGCTTTTCATCCTGAAAAAAGGAGGTCATTGTCCCACTGTACTCATCCCTTATTAGACCCATTATAGAGTACAATGGCCCGTTTGGTATGTACTTCTCAAGACATCTCCAACAGCTGGAAAAGCTGCAAAAATACCTCACTAAAAGAATCACAGGCCTAAAGCAGATGCCCTATGCTGACCGTCTAAAAAAACTCCAGCTATACTCTGTGACATATCGTCTACTCAGACATGATCTCTGCTTAACATACAAAGCCATGTCAAACCTTGAGCTGTTGGACATGCTCCACTTAAAGAAATCCTAATCCCTCAGAGCCACATGCTCCAGGGATCTAAACCTTATCATCACAATGAACAAAACATGCTGGAGGGATAGGTTCCTGACCCAGAGACTCCCCATACTCTGGAATAGACTGCCCATACATGTCAAGCAGAGCTCCTCCTTGGCCCTCTTCAAACGGAACCTTGACAATTGGATGGGGGATAGGAAATTCACCCTGGCATCATGTCAGTCGCCCTGCTAGACAGGGGTCCAGGGTAGTAAATATTGTGGGAAGAAATATCCGGGGAATTGTTTGACTAGGCTTGTATAGGCCCTAGGGCCAATAGCCTAGTACCAAACTATGAACCTTACTTATGAGATGCACAGTGTAGACGGCTTTCCTTATCACTGTGGAGACATGGTGATCAAAGTTTAAATTGCTGTCAACATGTGTTCCCAAATCGCACACCACTGGGTTTGAGCTTAGGGAGGTACTGTCAATATTGTAATTTGCAGAGACTTCTTCTTTTCCAAAGGAGATAATAATGCATTTTTTGCATTTTTTTTAGTCCATGGCTTTGGCACCAGTCATTTATCTGTGTTAGCCCCTTTTGTAATATGTAAACATCATTTGGGGACTCAATGAGTCCACCCACTTTAGAATCATCAGTGAATGTGGTAAGCCACAGGCTATCTTCTTTTGCCTGGACTTCTGAGAAGTAGATTCCAAACAGTAGAGGGCCCAGCACAGATCCTTGTGGGATGCAACTGGTAACTGGTCTACTGGTAGAGGTGGAATCTCCAATTTTGACATTATGCATTCTGTTGGTGAGCCAGTTGGCTACCCATCTAATGATGTATGGGTTAGTCCCTAGCTGGGAGAGTTTCTCAATGACACCTGCGTGGGGGATTGTGTCAAAAGCCTTAGCTAAGTCAAGATAGGCAGTATGTACTGTTTTGTCTTCATCCAGGATTTTCATGACGTTCTCAAAGAAGTGCACCAGGTTTAATAAGCATGATCTACCTTTAACAAAGCCAAACTGGAGCAGGTCAAGAATTTGAAGGTCACCTATATCCTTGTTGATATGTTCCATGATGATTCTTTCCATGGCCTTGCAGATAAGGTTGGTTAGGCTTATGGATCTATAGTCCCCAGGGTTGGTCAACGGACCCCCTTTGTTGTGCACAGGGATTACTGTTGCTGTTCTCCACTCTGCTGGAACAAAGTTAGTGCTCAGGTTGAGGTTAAAGAGAGTGCCAAGTAGTTCCACTAGGTCTTGTTTTAGATTTTTTAGTAAGCAGCTTGAGATGTTATCTGGTCCCATAGAGGCCGTGTTTTTGGCTTTGGAGAGCATGGATATGACCTGCATTTTGGAGATACTAGGTAGAGGACTGGTGTCAGGTATGCTTTGGGGCATGGCTGGTGGGGAAAGGAGAGGTGAGGTTTCTGCCAAATCTGTCAACTAGCAGGTTGGCAATTTGCTCAGGTTCAGTATGAGAGGTACAGTTTACTGTAAGTTTGGCACATAACTGGGCATTCCCTTTTAGATTTCGGATTTAGCTAAAGAATCCCTTATGATTATCCTTAGCTAGTGATCCTAATTTATCTTTGTAACTAGATTCAGAGGACTTTACAAGCTATCTGATTTGCTTGTTCAAGCTGTGGAGGGTATTCTACTGCTGAGTAAGTTCATTCTTGTTCTTAGACATCATTTTCTTCCATTTCTTATGTAACCTATTTATACTTGAGGTCCACCAGGTTGGCTTCATTTTTTGGGAGGACCTGGGTTTGATCTGTTCTGGTACAGCCGGGGGCTAATTTATATTTCCAGGAACAGGGCTTTACAACAAAGCATAACATTTTTGCATGGCATATTCTGCAGATTTTCATGGACTGGGACAGTGAGAACTTTAGAATCAGTTATTGCTGGTAGAAGTGAGGGTGGCTAAACCAGAAGATGTGTGTGTGTGTGTGTGTGTGTGTGTGTGTGTGTGTGTGTGTGTGTGTGTGTGTGTGTGTGTGTGTGTGTGTGTGTGTGTGTGTGTGTGTGTGTGTGTGTGTGTGTGTGTGTGTTTCCTCCTTTACATACTTAGGAATGAAATATTGACTGCTGTGCTATGACATGTATGTGACTGGTTAGACCTTCAATCACTCTAGATAGACCTCCTTAACGAGGTAGAAAAAAGACATATTAAGTCATTTTTTTGATCATGAAAGGAAATTTCTCTATTAAAATGTGTGCTGAACTGACTTTTAGAATAAATTATGTTTGTAATTTTTAAACTGGAGATTTTTTTCTCTAGGCTTCTTGACAGAACTTCCTCAGTTTATATATATATATATATATATATATATATATATATATATATATATATATATATATATAAATATATATATATATATATTTATATATATATATATATATATATGGATCTAGGAAGTTTGCTCGAGTGAGCAAATGTCCGAATCCATAATAACCGAACACACTTCAACGAAAGTGCTTTTATCGAAAAAGCGCTTTTGTAAAAGCGTGTTACAAAAAAAAAAAAGAAAACACTACATTTACATTTTAGCAGGAGAGCTTTGCCCCCCTGCACCCCCCATTTGGGGGGCTGTGCCCCCCACAACCCCCTACTTTAATATTCTCCCTCCGAGACAGCACTACAGTGGGGGCATACTTACATGAAAGTGCTTCTTCAGTGAAAAGCACTTTCGCATAAGTATGCCCAGCCATTTGGGTTTCGGTCATTTGCTCACTCGAGCAAACGTCCTAGATCCATATATATATATATATATATATATATATATATATATATATATATATAAACATATATATATATATATATATATATATATATATATATATATGGTTTTATTGTGTATGACTGAACTGCCCTAATGTTGAATGTAAAACACTGACAAAATAAGTTCAATCATACACAATTACCAAATTTAAGAATAAAAATGAAAACAATAATACCAACACAAAAAAAAATAAATAAATAAATAAATAAACAATAATATCAGGAAAGGAAACTACTTCCTTTCCCGATATTAAAACTAACCCCCCACCCATAACAATAGCCTCAAATTTGTCTGAATAGTGGCAGTGTTATGGGAAGATTTTAATGACCTTAAGGTGTAGGGTTAGGTTTGGGGAAGGAGCAGCATTAGGGTTAGGGTTAGTACCCATTACTAAGGTGGGACACTTCTTATATATTATTTTCTCCTGTCAATGAACTCCTTCTAAATAAATCAATTATACTCTGCCAAGTTGACCATCTTAGCAGCCTGATACTCAGATATCAATGTGCAGAAATTAACTAATCAATCCTCTGCAGGCTTATTATTCATACTTCCCATACAAAATCAAAATACAGCAAGAAGAGGCATGGTTAGGATGGAGGAGAAGTAGCACCGTCTGATAACAGCTCGGTAATTTCATTTTATACTCTTCCAGATTTTTTTTTTAAGTTTAACTTAGTTTTTTAAAGAATGTTCCACCTGGGCACAACTAATAAAAAGTTGGAAAAGTAAATATATTGTGGAATTCTTCAAATACTACAAATTACCTGTCAAAAATTAACCTACTAAAAATTCAACATAAAGGAAACTACAAAGGTATTGAGAAATCAGTGAACAGGATTCTTGTATGGGAAAAAAAAAAGAAATCCAGTCTTTGGCATCATGTACACAGGATATTTCTGTTGAGACAGAGGTGGACAAATTAGACTAAAAAATATATACTTTTAAAGATGAATAAAAAATACAACTAGATCTAATGGGAAATCTAGTGAAGCAACATGATCAAATCAGTAGCATGGAAGATGCCTAAAATGACTTTGAAGGCACAGTATCTGAAGATGAAACTTAGGTTGAAATTTTACTAAAACAAAGTTCCTAACTCCTTGATTTGGAGAACAGAATTACAACAAATAACATTGGAATACATGGGATACTAGAAAAATATGAGGGCAATAATATAACTAATTTTTAACAATCTGGATACATAAGAATTTAAACATAGCTGAAACCTTTTCTTTTGATATTAGGAGAAAATGTAGATGCCTGGCACCTCCTTCCATGAAAAAAAATGTTCTTTCACACTCTGTAATTGTGAAATTCATGTCCAGTGTCAAGCAAGACCTAATATTAAAAGCTGCAGTGTCCTATCCCTCTTCCAAATGTACAAGAAAATATTGCCAGATTTGACGATTACTCTACAAAGATTATGAGTAAAAAGAAAGCGATCTTTTTTAAAAATTCTGTCAAAGATAACTTGTTGCTCCCAGCAACAATCAAAATATTTGTCTGAAAGTACTAAAAGTTTTGATTAATTGAAAAATGCAAAAACTTAATTAAATGAATAGCAAAGTACTAGATCTTATTGAAGACATGGATTAAACAGACTGTGGTCCCACTTCCCATAAAAAAAAATCTTATAAACATATGTAAAACCTAAGAAAATAACAGGCAAATGACAATTTCTCTTATTTTTCCCTGGTATACTTTCTTACGTTAATGGCAGTGGAGGGAATTCAAAAAGGTACTATGAATTGTACGCCTTCTTGTTTACATTGTGTTAACTATTTTGTATTCAGAAATAACCTTACATGAAGATATGCAGCACCACATAGGGCTGGCTGTGCAGCCTTGCTGAATTCTAGTAGGTAGTCTGTTAGAGATTCATATGCTAATTAATCATGTGACCTCTCTCCCAGAACTGCCTCCAGAATGGCATCTATATGCCAAGTGATTCAGGAAATCACTTGGCATGTAAATCAGCATGGCTGGCCCCATAATATTACAGTAGCAAACATGGGCAAAAGCCTGTGTTCATCTACTGACATTCACAGTGGTATGGGGACCGTTGGAGTGGGAGGAATCACTAGCCAATGGGGATACTAATCTTGTACTATAAAACCACTTAAAAACAATGGGGATCTGGGAGTGGGGAGAAACACTAGCCACCAGGGAGGCTACACTCGTGCCATAATGGCACTAAAGTAGTACAAACAAATACAATGACTTGGATGTGGAGGAAACACTAGCCACCAGGGAGGCTACACTTGTGCCATAATCGCACTTAAGTAGTACAAATAAATACAAGGACTTGGAGATGGAGAAAACACTAGCAACCAGGGAGGCTACACTCATGCCATAATGGTACTAAAGTAGTACAAACAAATACAAGGACTTGGAGGTGGAGGAAACACTAGCCGCTAGGGAGGCTACACTCGTGCCATAATGGCACTAAAGTAGTACAAACAAATACAAGCATTTGGAGATGGAGGAAACACTAGCCACCAGGGAGGCCACATAATGGCACTTAAGTGCAGGGATCAGGGGTTGGGGAACCACTGGACAGGGGAAGGGAAAACAACTCAGGAAGAAGCACGGGGACTGTGGCATGCATGTGTGTGTGTTTGAGTGTGTACTTGCATATGTGTGGGTAGGAGAGTAACTTACGGGTATTCATATGCCTGCTCAATGCAACCTCAGTAGTTAATTACTGCAACATAAAGATCATCAATTCCGAGTCACACAAATTAGCCTCATCATGACAAACATACTCTAAACTGCAAAATACCACACCACATGGGAGCAGGACCTTTCTACTGCAGGCTGTATGGATGGGTCTACTTCACCCTGTCGAAGGCGGACAATATCTAAGCTGATATTTTCGGCACAAAAATGTTGAAAGCAAAAGTCATCATGCATATAAATGGAAATCTCTGTAAGGGGAGATTTCCATTTACAGCAATGTAGGGCAATCTCGGAGTTGGTATATTTAAGTAGCGGGGGGTGTGGGGGGTGCAGGGGGGCTTGCCCTCCTGCATAGAGCAATTTGTGTTGTGTTTGGGTGTTTTTTTTTTTTTTGTGTGTGTTCGATGTTCGGGGCTTTCGACATTTTCGTGTCGATTGTTACACTGTCGACAGTTTGAGTTTTCGACAGCATAATATAAACACATATGGATCACATTAGGCACTTTATTGTATCCTGTTCAATATGTTTGTCAGCAAAGCCACTACATTTCATAAGTGTAACTGTATTATATAGCTAGATAAAATAGTTCAAAAACTGACATTATTTGTATTTGTTCATTTAAAATAGCAGAGTTAATCCAACTTAGTTTAACTTAGTAATTATTATTTCCAGTAAAATGTCTTGATTTTGTTCCAATATATATATATATATATATATATATATATATATATATATATATATATATAGGTCTACTTTGTTTGTATGAAGTTTCAGTACTTTGAAACCCACTTGGTCGAATCCATTTGTTTGAAGTACCAAAACTTTGAAAATGGAGTACGGAGATCACAATATAGCACGGAATGGAAATAATCCCTTTTCCTCGCTGTAGTGCGATCTCAAAGTTGGTATATTTAAGTAGGGGGTGTGGGGGGGGTACAGGGGGGCTTGCCCACCTACAAAACATGTGTTCTGTGTGTTTTTTTTTTTTTAGTCAGCCGATCCAGCAACTAGGCTTCAGCGAAAGTGCACTTTTGTTGAAATGCACTTTTGCTGAAGTGAACATCTACTTTGTTTGTTCAATGTAATTTATTTTCAAACAAAGTAGATCCATAGACACACACACACACACACACACACACACACACACACATATATATATATATATATATTAGTCAAACAGAAACTGAAGGAAAGGGTGATGGGAAAGACGAAACAAGGGAAAAGAACAAAATAAACTAAGAACTGCTGCATTAACTAATTCATCATTTGATTATCAGAACAGGATCCTAGTACTGATTACGTTATCTTCTATGAAAAAAGTGAGGTCTTGTTATTTCTGTTATCCTAGTCTGGGCTGTGTATGACTCTTAATCATGGGAGACTTAGTTATGTATAATTTAATATTTAAAATATTTATCATTCTTCACATAAATGTTTTGAACCTCCTTAAGTAATATCACAACACTGAAAGACTAACTTACAAGTGAATGTACTGACATTTAAATAGTTAAAACAACTTTATTTTTTCACTTAATGTTTCCCTATTACTCAACTTTGCTTCACAAATGTTTACGCAAGGGTGACTAGTTAATGTAGCACATAGTGATTGAAACTGTAGATTCATTTAAGGACTTTGGTTTATGAGTACACACAATTTGAATTTTTCTTTCTGATCATATCAACCAGTTGGTTAATGATAGTTATAAAACTATAACTTGTATAGAAAGATTAATAAAGTCTACAAAATCAGAAATTACAACATTATTGCTTGTAAATTACATTAGACCCAAACTGGAGTATGGCACTTATAAATCATCCTTATAAGAAAACTATTTTGAGTGAATTTGAAAGAGTACAATGAAAATAGAGCAATGACATCCATGGATGTGAAAACTTAAGTTATTATTAAAGCTTAACATGTATGACTTATACAATATCTCACACAGATGTTCGATGGGAGGAATTATTCAGGTGTATAGGCTATTTAGAAGGCATTAATTCTGAGAATGCTTGAGGTTAACAAAAAGCCATAGAGACTCATCAGAAAAAAAAATGTGTGTAATATTATACAGCAATGACAGAATTACTAATTAGTTCTCTGAAAGAATTGCTGATGTCTGGAACAGACTAACAAATTATATTAAAACAGACAGTAGTTTAGATATTTGTAAGAACAACCAGGATGCTCACTATGGATGGGGATGACTGCTTTGGCATATTGATAGGCTAGCAGGACATTATTGCCCATACCTGAAATAATTGCATGCACATATGTAACACTCATGACTTGTGAGTGCTGAATATGAAAGATAAACAACTATCCTGAAGCTTTACTTTCTCCACCAATATTTTAATCTTTTACCTTGAGGGAAAACCAGGAAATAAAGAATCACAAAGCCATCTTGACATTATTGCACAGAACAGAGCAGGAAACAGCTGGATGGTTTTAAATCTGATTTTAGGACATTTATTGAATATTTTTCGATTTATTCTATTTAAATACAGTCAAGAAGATAAATTGGGAAACATAAACTACATTGAATGCACACAATTGTGAAACAAAATTAATTGATATAATATCCTAGCTAGTCTGAACAACTCCAAGTGTTATAACTTAGTTCATTGAATTGTAATAAAAATGTTAACAGTTTTTTTTTCAAATGGGAATCTATTAGTGCTGTCAAAGCAGAAAAAATTCAAAATATTTCTGGTATCTTTCATACCTTCTTCTTTCAGCTTTTTACTGGTTAGGGGTCACCACAGCAGATCACCTGTCTGCTCAAGATTGGCAGTAGAGTTTTACTGTGTCGAGTTGCCAGCCCAGTGCCCAACTTTCCAAGGAAGTCACACATGCACGCACTCACACCTAGGGCCAATTTAGAGTGTCCAAGCCACCGACAGCATGTCTTTGGGATGAAACCGGAGCACCCGGAGGAAACCCATGCAACCACAGGGAGGACATGCAGACCCCGCACAGATGGCACCCCAGCCAAGGATCGAACAGGAGAACCTCTTGCTGTGAGGCAACAACGCTAAGCGCTGCACCAATACCAATAATATAAAATGTTACTTTAAAATCTGAAGACATATATTTACATGTACTAAATGTATAGAGTTGATTTCTGGTAATATGATATATGAAACAATAATTTAAGGCAACTAAATAGACAATGCAGGTTTCAGTGTAGCATTTTTTCTTTTCCTCATGTCATATTCTCATGATGGAAGAAAAAACAGAAGACCTAAAATGGTAAGCTTGATTATAATCAGATTAATACAATTATATTAACAGTTTGGATTGCAATGAGACAAGAAAAAAAGGAAATTAAGAAGCAAGGATACAAGGTGTTTACTGCTATTAAGCAAAAATAATATTTTGTTTAAATGTCTCAAGTTGTTATAACTATGTTATACTAACTTGCTGTAGAAATACCCTAATAGTAATATAATAATTCTAATGGAATATATTCTATATTTGGTATTAAAAATCAGTAAGAAACTGTACACCCTAGATAATTTTTATTTGATACCAGGTATTAGTGCAAAAGTGATAAGGAAGAGGTAGACATTTTACAAAGTCACTGGAAAGATAGTCTTATACTAGCTCAGGGTTTGAGGGTCTATATTATATATTCAAAGCTTCAAAATTTCGAATCTCATATGTTTGACAACATATGAGCAAAATTTGAATCTTCAAATATATAATAAAAACGTTTGAAAAAAACACTTACCTTAATGCTCTGAGCAGCACCCTTCCCCAACTTAAATATACCAACTCCGAGACCACACTTCAGTGCAGAAAAGGGAAATTTTCCCATTCTGCACATACAGAGCCATTGTCTTTCACATTCAAACTTTTCAAAAGTCAATCATATGGTGTCAACCATATGACATTCGAACATTAATTTAATAAAGACCCGGGTTTGAACTGCATTACAGATAGATTAGTACTAGTACAACTCCTAGAATACATCCTTAAGCAAAAATTTAATTAAGTGGATTGTTAGTAATAATTGTAAAAATGCAGTAATAAAGGTTGAAAGTAATTCACTTTTTCACACACCTTTTGTCCTTTATTGTACCTTAATGCAATTTGTATGGGAATAATAATGAACTCCAGGAATTATTGACTTATATGTAGATTACTGGTATATATAACCAGATTGGTACAGTTTTGAAAGCATTTAATTGCACAAATAGAAGAATATATGATATTTAATAATAATGAAGCATAAATGATGTTATATTATAGCATTCTTTTAAAATTGTTATTTGTAGAAAATTGGTAGATTGTACCAAATCAAAGAGTGGAATAATGACATTTTAAACATGCCAGATGATTTAAAATAGCTAAAGTAACTCAACAAAGAGAAAAAGCCGATAACCCAGTTACTGTCAATATGTTAACAAAATTATATCAAGATGTTTTGAGTCATAAAACTGAAATAACATTAGAGAATATAAAATACATAGTTGTGTTATGTCTCCAAGGGGACTGCACAGATTGAATAACAGAAGCAAAATGATATACGTGTACTCAAATTAACAATATTTTTAACCTCTTACAAAGAAAGAAGTTTTAGACATTGATGAATTGTCATTGTTTTTAAGAAATTCTATGCTGGTTTAAATGAAAAAGACAATTCTGTAGTAGAGTACAGTGCCTTAGAGGAATACCTGCAACAACATTACTATCAAACTTTATCAACAATAATTAATACTAGTAAATCAATCTTAATAAATGAGATTAAAGAGTGAATTAAGAAAAATAAAAATGGCAAGTATCCAAGATTAGATGGTTTAATAATGGAAAGAGAAATTTCAACTAAGAAATTTTCCTAATCATAAACAGGCAAAAGAGAAAAATTAAATTTCTCTTCCAAATGTGGATTCCAAAATATTTACATCTGCCTTAACTACTACATTAAAGGGTATTAATGATAATGTTATTAATAAAGATCAAATAGCATTAATAATCAATACATCAACATATAATATTAAAAGAGTAATTACTGTGTTAGATTTAGTCAAAAACTAGAATAAAAACATAGCCTTAATTAGTCTATATGTCAAAGATGGATTTGACTTTGTAAGTCTGAATTACTTATTCAAAAATCTTGAACATTTAGATTTTCATAAAATGTTATTAAGATATGAAATATATATATGAAGTATATATTAAAATTGGACCATTTATTTTTCAGGCATTTCGTCTGAATAAAGGAGCAAAACAAAAATGCCCACTGTCACCATTAATGCTCACTCTAATTATTTAACCCCTGGGCAATAGTATCAGAAGCAATCAAAAATGAAGGATTTAAGATGTCTAGATGTTTTCAATCTAAAAAACATTTTTTGCTGATGATATGTTGTAGACCTTAGTAAATATAACCAATTCAATTCATGAAATAAACAATGAAATTAAGTAATTTCATCTGGTCCTATCAATGAAGTTTAATGATCTCAAAACTGAAACGATTTTAATCATACCTCTCAACCTGGAAACATCAAAAATCTGGACAAGGCTCATGAAAAACAGGTACAAATCTGTGCACTGATTAACATCTAATTTGCATACATAATTAGATAACCCCCACCCACTCCAATAGAATTGTGGGAGATCAACTGTCAAACGCAAACTGAAGAACAGACAACCAAAATATGGCACCACTGACACCCTGCAGCCATTCCAATGTCCCATTACCTGGCAATTTTGCCCCATTTACCATAAACACTAATGTGTGCATACTGCTTTACTTCTACAATCATTATTTGGATTTTATGTTGACATCTGCTAAACAAAGCAATACTGTCTCAATGAAAATAGACGTGGAATTAAAACTTCTCTGCCCTTGAAACTCACATTCATTGAAATAGCATTGAAACCCACACCACATCCAATGAAAATGCATCTGGCCAGTGGTGGATAAAGATTAACTTTGGGCCATTTTCAAATCATTGGCCCGACAAAACAAGAAACATATATGTGTTCTTTTCTTTGATACACCCTCCTGACTTTATTAATTTATATTCCTTGTATAATACAACACACTTGTTTGAGCGCATTTTAAATTTATTGTTTGAACATTTTTCCAGTAGGCTGTACTGTAGGCAATGAAACAAAATGCATGAACCAATAATGCCAAAACTGCCCAATTCAGAACATTTCCATCATAAAAGTCTACTTCCACACCCGCACTATAACTAGAATGACAGTAGTGTAAGCCATAGGCATCTTGCACAGCTTCTCACACTTATTTTCAATTTCAGTTTTTTTTTTTGGGGGGGTGGGCAAAAGGTCAGAAACCAGGGACACGTTTTAAACATTGCTTGTATAATTTTGGAAAGTTGCTAGAATAAAATGTTGTTAACATCATGCATGTCACTGGCAGGTTTTGAACCCAGGACCCTATGCACTACAGTCAGAGTAGCATATCACTATGCCAAATTAGCAGTTTCCTTAAAAATAGGAAGACTGGAACTTAATGGTTATCATTTAGTGAATTCAGTTCTCACTTCTCACCATAGCTCTCAACCTCTTAGCACAAAAAAAACTGGACAAACAAAGCCAATAATGGGGTAATATAAATTCAGTTCTCATCATAGCTCTCAACTCTTAGAACAAAATACCTGGACAAAGCTCACAAGTGGTGGTGACTAGGGACTTACCAGGGACACATTTTAACCATTGCTTGTATAATTTTGGAAAGTTGCTAGATTAAAATATTGTGTTACCACCATGCATTTAACTGGCAATACTTGAACCCAGGACCCTATGCACTACAGTCAGAGCAACATACCAGTATGCCAAATCAGCAGTTTCCTAAAAAATAAGAAGGCTGAATCTTAATGCTATAATTTAGTGAATTCAGTTCTCACTTCTCACCACAGCACTCAACCTCTTAGCATAACAAACATGGACAAAGCCAATATGGGGGAATATAAATTAAGTTCTCAATTCACACTCACCATAGCTCTCAACTCTTAGCACACAAAAACCTGGACAAACAAGAAAGTCAATAATGGGGAAATACAACTTCTGTTTTCACTTCCCACCATAGCTCTTCTCAACAACAAATCTGGACAAAGCTCAGAAATAGTGGTGGCTAGGGACTTTAGGCTCTTTTGAGCCTGAAATACCTCTAGCCACCAGGTGTATTACATGGGGACATTTACACACACACACACACACACACACACACACACACACACACACACACACACACACACACACACCAAACCTGGACACTGGTCCCCGAGCCTGCTGTTCATTAAACCCAAAGCTAGTGTCCAAATGTTAATCCATTCCCTGTGAAAGGAGTGCTGCTGTAAAAC
The DNA here is from genome assembly GCF_019279795.1 of Protopterus annectens. Taxonomy (NCBI): domain Eukaryota; kingdom Metazoa; phylum Chordata; order Ceratodontiformes; family Protopteridae; genus Protopterus; species Protopterus annectens. The sequence goes on from NC_056740.1 coordinate 182,328,988, forward strand.
AGCCAAACTGCTGTTCATTAAATCCAAAGCGAACGTCTAAACTGTGTTCATTAAATCCAAAGAGTGCTTCTGTAAAACAAATGGCCAAAGCAAGTGAGATTTCCAACTCGCATTTGCAGCCAGACTAGCTGGAAATGACAACATGAGCTCCTTGAGCTCAGTTCCGACTGGCTAGTAGCCCTGAAGGAGCTGATGTCATTACACATGTGATGACGTCAGCTCCGACAGCACTGTATTTGAAAAAATTAAAAACAAAATGAAAAAAATTGGAAATGAAGGGATGCCACTTGGGAATCGTGGCACCCATTCATTTGGACTTCAAAACTCGGTAAAACCCAAGTAATTCGGTATGGTTGAGAGGTATGATTTAATGAACCACCAAATAAAATTTCACTAAAAGAAATAATTAACTTAGATAAAGAACAAACAAACTGCATATGCATAAAGATTCAACTGAAAATAAACTTAATCTTTAAAACAACTTTGTAAATCATATAGAAGAAATTTCACAGTTACCAAAAATGAGTGGGATTTTTTTTATTTAAAGTGAGATGTTCATGCATTAAGATGATCATTCTATGGAAAAATCTATATCTAATGCAATTAACAATATTAATGCCAGAGAAATCTTTGATAAAAAATGAAAAGACTACTGATTTCATTCATTTGGCATCCTATGAAATGTTCATACTGTAATCATATTAGACCTTGGGAAAGTGAAGGCATAGGATTTTTAGACTTTAAATTATCTTCAATATTTAATATAATTATATTGGGATAAACTCTTCATATAACAGTCGATGGAAAAGCATGCTTAATCACATGATTATAACATCTTTTAAGAAAAATGATTATGATAAACTTGAAATTATAAATAATACATTTTATGGTTACTAAAATATATATTTGAGGAATCATACAAAAGAATTTGATTTTACATCAATAAGTGTTACTTTGAAGACCATCAGAAATAATCCCCGGGATTCATGAAGCTCGGCGCAAGGCCGGCGTAAGGCTTGCGCCGGCGGTGCATTGCATAGCCGGCGCAGTAGCGCCATATGCATATTAATGAGAGTGCACCGTAACCACAGGCATGTGCGTAGTGTACGTGAGCGAGCCCAAGTAGGATGCGTCAGTAGGCGTGTTTAAGCAGGCAGGCGAAGAGCAACCTAACGTGCTGTCTGCCATAGTCCGCCCAGAATAGAAATGGCTGCAGCCATGGCCCGTGCAGAATGAAATGTCCGCAGAGTATGCAACAAAGTACCCGTCCCAACTAAACAGAGAAGCAAATAAAACCCACGCAGCCCGAAATGTACCTGTCCAAGGAACAAAGGATACGCGTAATACCGTGTCCGTACAGCAATGTACTGTGAGTGTGCATAGTCAGAGAAGGTGTACAGCAGCATGTCAGCACGCCGCACCGACACAGGAGTAGCGACTAAGGTCACCAACCGTCCCACTTTGCGAGGGCAGTCCCTGTATTGGCATCGTGTTCGAAATAAAGCATTAAAACGGGAAGTGTGCGAAGAGTGTAGGTCATAATGATTTCCGTATTTAATGTAATTGTAGCCTGAATCGGTTATTTCCGTAACTGAAATACCTAAATGTCCCAAGAAACAGAATAAGCTACCAAACTGCCACAACAATAAGCTCATACTTAGGCAAATAAGTGAAGTTCTATGCTATAGAGTGACCGTGTATGCGTGTCGGGCTGTGAAGTCAGATGTGACTCCCTGCACATACAGGTGGTCAATGTAGAAGTCCCACAGAACCACGATAGCAATGTGTGTGTTGAATGAAAGGCGACCGACAAACGCTCGTCTCTGATCCCTAGTAGTCAGCGCTGTGCGGTGTGGAGAGCCACCTATACGTTGTACAGGGGTGACCTACTACCCTCGACAGGTATGACTTTGCATTATGTACCAGTTAGCTGTGGGACATGTCCCTGACAGCAGATATGCATATCCGGGAGGCCCCTGAAGGATATCTGTGTCAGATGTCCATCCCAGTATGGCATCTGTTCTGCAAGCATCTACAAACAATGTTACCCATAACACCGCTGTGTGTGCCTGTACCGTGGAAATGTAGATGTATGACAGGGTGCACCCACGGAATGGCACCATGGGACACCACCTGTGACAGGCAGTTGGTCTGACATGCAGCCAGCAACTATGACCATGTGGGTTGTGTCACAACAT
>NC_056740.1:182370013-182500013 GCF_019279795.1 Protopterus annectens
GGCGCCCGGGAACTCCCCGCTCCTGGTGAATCCCGGGGAATATGTTTATGTTCCTGTTACTTAAAAAGTGATAATTTCTGGATTTCCTTATGGCGTATACAAGGGGATTCATATTGAGTCTACATTTTATAGACATGAAAATGCTAAAAAAAATAATAACATAACATTATGCCTTGACTGTTTTGATAAAGGAATTTTGATGTCAACAAATAATATACTGAGTAAAAACAAACTATACACTTATCTTAAGGTAATTCACTGCATAAGGGAAAGAGTCAAAGATTACTTGATGTATGTAAATGAGGATAAACTAAAAATTATACTGGGTCTATATGAATATATAAGCTCCCAAGGTAAAATGTCACACAAAAATAGCATATCTAAATTATTTAAATTGTTTCTGAATAATAATTATTTTAAAATGAGTATTGGAATTGTCTTGATACCTGTTGATTAAATTAATTAGAAAGTGAAGAAAACAAAGCATAATTACTGAAATCATTTATTGGACAATCTTCTGTTACATATGGCAAAGTATTCCTGTGTAAATGCAGCCATAGGATTTGCATTGCTATGTACAAAGTCTATAAATTCAGCAAAGCAAACTCCTCAAAATGCTGGAGATGGTAAAAATAATATTAATAATAATAAAGCAGAATGGTCACACGTGTTTGTAGACTGCAGAAAGTTAAAACATAGTTAGAATTTGCTGTTTTTTCAAGGGATTAGAGGCAGGTGACTGTTCATTAATAAGAACCTTAGGTTTATTGAATATTCCCATCCCAAAAGGAATTAATAATAAGCAGCTTATAATGATTTGGAATCTTAGTTCTTACCAGGAAATTACATCTACAGGAAGGAAAACTAAATCTACACCTTTGTTTAATGAATTCTTAGAGTTAGTCACTGTTTTATGTAAAAAAACCCATAAATAAATAACAGAGAATGATACAGTGATCCACAAAAACGGGGCTACACTACACCACCCCCTTTTTCTCCATCCTTTCCCTTAAACTCTGAGAACCCCCCTCCCCAAAGAAACCACAATCCCCTTTTCCACTTTCAGAATTGAACTTAAAAAAAATTACTCCAAACCATATCAAACTGTACGAGTAATTGCCACACAGCAGGCCACTGTATTGCCTAATGAGCAGGATTCAAAATAAAAACACTATACACCAAAAGTTAACTAATACAAACTTTATTTCTACTGGCACCAAGAAAACTAACAAGCTAATAAACTTTGTCTGTTAGAAACAGAAAAGTAAATTCACTCTATTCTACTAAAATAAAAAGTTTAGCAGAAAATAAGATTAGGCAATACATTTAAAGAAAGTTATACATCACCGATAAAGGGAAAGCTTCATCCTGTCTTCAGTCTCAACTGGTAAGCCCCGTTGCAGTCTGGCAGGAGTTTTTATTGGGAAAATTGTCCTGGGCAGTTCGTCCCCTCCACAGGTGAGGCTTCTGCCCGAATGCAGAGAATCCCATCTATTTATAACCAGGTTGTTTACCACAAGTCATGAGAATCAGTACTTTCCCAGTGTAGGCCGGATCTTGCTAGAGCATTCTGTGGTGTTGGCCACCCACCCCAGAAGGAACAGCAAATCCTGCCAAGTACAATGATTCTGCAAATTTCAAATACTACACTGGAATATTCCAATAACCTTGCGAGATTTAGTACATTACTAGAAAACTCCATTCAAGTCATGTTTCATAACCAAAAGTAGTAAACAAAGTATGTTTCAGTACAGTGTTCCAGTTTGTGCGTTTGGTTTGAGAAATCAACATAATTTCCTTCCACATGTGGTAGCCAGTACTGGAATGGATACACAGGAGGTCCAAATACCAATGGAAAAGTTACAATTTGACACATTATTTTTGCATTTGTGACATTATAATGCATGATATAACCTGTAGAAAATTATCTGTGCATCTTGTTTTTTCAGAAAACAATCTTATCCAATTAGTATTAGGTATCCATTTGTTAAATAATTGTCTCCATGTATGTTCATTATTAAGCATTAACTTTGTCTGCACAAAATTCTTCTGTATTGAAACATAAAAATATTGTAAAGTACATGTTGTCCAGTTTACAAACTTAGTAACATTTTTGTCAAATTTCAAATTATGAACTACAGAAACATTAAATTGATCCAAAAATTCTTTTTCATAACTAACTAGCTGTTTTTGGGTATGCCAAACTGTAGGATTCCACTGTGCTTGTAAATGTATAATTTGTGAAACATCCTGACCCACAGTTTTGATTTTATTAGCTAAAACTTCAACACAGACTTCTCAACCAATCGGGGACAACTTTCAACAGAATCAGGGACAAGTCAAGGAAAATCAGGGACAATCAGGGACACTTTTAAAATATTAGTGCTATTGAAACATTGACAGAATCAGAGCATATGAATTAATACAAATTTTCTGAAGTAAAAGAAGTCTACAACTGTTTATTATTGTCATTATTCATTAAGTGTAATTCACCACCTTTCCTCCAAAAGTCACTAGTTTTAGAAGGGATTAAGAGGGATAGAGCTAAAATTTGCGTCAAAATCAGGGACGTCCGTGAAAATCAGGGACAGTTGAGAGGTATGCATGGCATTTAAAGTTCCTAACCTTGTACCAATACCTCCTAATAAGGTGCTATACCAAGCTCATTTCTGTCTGCATTTACCTGTGTTTGGGAAAGTAACATTAAAATGCAGTACAGTTTTTTGATATGTCTGTCCTACATATTTACATGTAGAAGGCACTTTAATTATTTGCTCAAAGTGAGCCTTGGGGTGGTTGTTCAATATAGTTATTTGAGAGGCCTATATTCCATTTATAATCTGAGTTGTGTTCATGCAAAACAGTACTGTAATGTTCTGTAAATTATTATTATTATTATAAATATCAGTTCCGTTCTGGCAAAAGTAGTAATTTTCTCTGTATGTCTGTTCATATTTACAATTACAACATCTTACGTCTGTGTAATTTTGAATTATTACTGTAGCTTGTCTGTCATCTAGTAACTGAACATAAAGATGCCCTCTTCTTACCCTCCAAATGGTTAAATTTTCTTCAAAAGTCAAATTGATAGTAGGACATCCTTGCCCAGTGGGACAGGTAAAATTCCCTTGTGTTCTATTTTGTGTATTAGCAACCCATCCCCACTGGAATACGTTGAATTAATTTTAATTGCTTTTACTCCTGGTGTTACGCACTCCACCTAAGGGGCTTCATACAACGTGAGACTAACAATAATTAGCATTGGAATTAAAATCTGAAATCAAAAGAAAACAGCATGATTATTCTCATAAATAACACCGATCTGCTGGTATATATTCCCATTTTTCCTTTTCTGGTCTAATAATTAAAACAATATTATCATTCCCAGCAGCAATAACTTATGCTTGTTCAGGTTGTTTATTGGGTTCATGGACCCATATTTTTGCACCTGAATTGATTTCATGTGTACTAGATATCTGCTCTCTCTCGAAGGCAGCAACAGGCGATGACTGCCCTCTGGTGACAGTGCCGCCTAATACAGGTACAGTAAATATTTGGGCTACCCTATCCTTTTTCTGTACATGAGCATTCTAATCTAAAGTATTTAACAAAATAATTTTAAGTTCCCCTTGATAACCTGTTTCAATAACTCTATTTACAACCTGAACACCTTTCAAAGCAAGTGTTGATTGAGGCACTATCCAACCAAAATGCTTTGTTGGAATTTGAATTCCAATTCCAGTCTCAATCAGCTGAACTGTCCTTGGCGGTATTTTACAAGGATTCATTGAAAATAGACTCAATCCTGCAGTCTCAGGCGTAGCTCTGGTAGGAGCTAATGCACCTGCTTGAGTTTCCCAATATGTAATTGTTTCAGTCGTCACATATGGTTTGATCTGCAACACTGGAGTTAACATTGTCATTAATGGTGTTTCTGTTTCTGAAATCAGTCTATTATTTAAAATCTGTAATGCCATATTTAAATTATCGTGGGTCTATATCATAAGAGCGAAAGTTCAAAAAAATGAACGCTCTTATGATCGAAAATGATGGACATTGAAACACTTTTCTGGGGTCACAGTACAGTGAGGATAGGAATATTTGCCCTTTGTTCACTGTAGTGCGACCTTGGAGTTGGAATATATTTTACCGGGGGTGTGGGGGGCACAGCCCCCCACAATATAACGTTCAATGTTTGTGCCTTTTTGAGGTTTGAGTGTTCATTTTTTTTAACTTTTGCTCTTATGATATAGACCCCTTATCTCTCCAGTTTTGCAGAGTCCCATTTCCTAATTTTCTTAATTGGTCTTTAAGTAAGCCATTCATTCTTTCAATTAACCCTGCTGCCTATGGATAATAGGGTATATGAAATACCCATTCAATATTATGTTTTTTTTTGCAAATCCTGTACCATTTTCCCTTAAAATGGGAACCATTGTCACTCTGTATTTGCAAAGACATTCCATAATACAAAATTATTAAATCTAAAGTTCTTAAAGTACTTACCTGTGTCGCTCGTCGGCATGAAAAACCAATAAGATACCCAGAATAAGTATCTACCTCTGTACATATATATTGACAGCCTTTATTTAATGGTAAAGGATCAACATAATCAATTTGCCGTATTTGTCCTGGTAACTTTCCTTGTCCTATATGTCCCCGAACCATATGAGGTATGGATCTTTGTTGAGTATGCTGACATATCAGGCATTCTAATATAATAGTTTTAATTAAGTCTAATGAAAGTGCAATTCCTCTTGTTTGTGCCCACCTGTAAGTGGCCTTTTCTCCCAGGTGCCCGCACTTCTGATGTGCCCATTTTGCCATCCCCATTTGCTCAGAATCATCTGGTATATTAGCTTTTGAAATTCTCATTTGTTCATCTGTAACATAATTAAACCACCTTTCTAGAGAATCTGCAGAACAATGTGCATCAACATGAAAAACTGTTACAGTACCTTGATTTATCATTTCCCAAATCGATTGCCATAATTATTTTCCCCAAATTTCTTTTGAATTAATTTTCCAGTCATTCTTCTGCCAGGTAGGCAACCAGGTTGCCAATCCATTTGCCACTGACCAAGAGTCAGTATAACTATGACATGTACCTGGCATCTCCTGTTTCAGTGTTTGATATACAGCATATAATTCTACATACTGACTACTTTTACCATTCCCTGAGGTTGTTAAAATTCTCTTAGTCACTGGATACAGCTTTCCAACATCTTTTATTTCCTACATATTTTGCTGACCCATCAGTAAACCAAACATGTTTACATTGTTCTAATGGTACCTGTACATATGGCATGCCCCATTTTACCGGGGACTCACTGAACTGGTTCAGCCTTGTCAGTAACAGATAGTTGTTGATCTATTGGTATTTGAGCCGCTTTTTCATCTAACATTGCTACCCCATTAATTCCAGGTTAACTTGAGAAATAGGATTTCCCGTCTCACTAATTAAATATGTCAATATTACCATTTTATAAGCTGCAGAGGCTAACTTAATAATCTTATTTCTAACAGAAACTGTCAAAGGACATTGTAGTAATGTATCAGAGCCCCCTACAAGCAAAGCAGTTTTCATTGTCTCTTCTTTAATTCTTTGAATAGCATCTCGTAACATGTACCATGGCCTATCATTAGAAGGCCAATCCATTTCTGTTGGATATTTTTCAGCACAGCAATTTGCTATAATTTTGAAAAGACTTGCCATTTCACCTTTGTTATAATTTCAAAATGCATCCTGCACTGATGGATCATTACTTAACATACTAAATCTTTTAGTATCTATTCTATCCATTTCTATTCCAGCAGCCCCAAATTCATAAAGTCTCACTATCCATTCTATTAATGATTCTCCAGATTTTTGTTTAAATCTTTCAGTCAAATCATTTATTTCCTGTTGAGTAAAGTCTTTGTAATGAAATTCTTCCTGCCCTCCTTGGAGCCCTTGTGCCCCATTAACCATTTGCTGCCGTCGTCGAAGAATTGGTTTTCCCTTTCCTGGTCCCCCTTTATTCTGTTCTTCCTCTCCTGGGGAGATACTATTTTGATTATCAGAGTCTGAGTGGGACGGAGAATCAGAATTCCAGATATCTCCATCCTAGTGGTCTGGGTCCCAGTCAAAACCTACCTTCGCTATTGACATTTGTACTTTCTTTTTATTAACTTCACCTCTTCGTTTCCGATATTTATATCTTGCTACTCGTATTTCAGCCTTTTCGGTTACATGCTGATACATGTCAGTTTTGTCTGCTAACAATTTAATCTGACACTGTAAAATTACATTTTGTTTTTCTAACTCTACTCTCTGTTTCTCCATTTGTTTTATTTGTTTGCACTAACGTATTTTGTCTTCATGTAATGTTCGGTATGCAGTCAAGAGGATCCAGCTCTGGCTGCATACGGCACTCAATTCTTTGCCTCTTTCCACTAAAACCTTTTGTAAGCATGCTTGCACCGAACCTGGTTCGGCATCCTTTAAAAAAAATCCCAATTCTCACTTAATCCTGTACCCTTTGACCATTCCAAACCTAGTGTTTGTACAGGTCCTAATCCCATCCTGGGATTTCTATCTCAAAAACCGCTATGTCCTTCTTACTTTTCCTTTTAAACATTTCAAATCTTGCCGACTACGCCAAAAATAATGTATTGCCTAATAAGCAGGATTCAAAATAAAAACACTATACATCAAAAGTTAACTAATACAAACTTTATATCTACTGACACCAAGAAAACTAACAAGTTAATAAACTTTGTCTGTTAGAAACAGAAAAGTAAATTCACTCTATTCTACTAAAATAAAAAGTTTAGCAGAAAATAAGATTGGACAATACATTTAAAGAAAGTTATACATCACCGATAAAGGGAAAGCTTCATCCTGTCTTCAGTCTCGACTGGGAAGCCCTGTTGCAGTCAGGCAGGAGTCTTCATTGGGAAAACAGTCCTGGGCAGTGCATCCACTCCACAGGTCAGGCTTCTACCTGAATTCGGAGAATCCCATCTATTTATAACCAGGTTGTTTACCACAAGTCATGAGAATCAGTATTTTCCCAGTGTAGGCTGGATCTTTCTAGAGCATTCTGTGGTGTTGGCCACCCACCCCAGAAGGAACAGCAAATCCTGCCAAGTACAATGATTCTGCAAATTTCAAATACTCCACTGGAATATTCCAATAACCTTGCGAGTTTTAGTACATTACTAGAAAACTCCATTCAAGTTATATTTCATAACCAAAAGTAGTAAACAAAGTATGTTTTGCAATCAAATGTAACTTGCTGAAATCATCAGAATGTTCCGGAACAGAGCATCATCTCTTATGCCTGCCCAGAAGACTAGAATGTTTCAGAACATAACATCATTCTATATATCAAAAAGAAATAAGAAAGAATAAAATGAATGTCGAGATATGTGAGGCAACAGTCAAATAATCACACTCTCTCAATGTTCCCCTCTTTTGTATCACATTCGTATCACAGCCACATCACCCAAGGGCCCCTAAATCTGAACTATTACTTTCTCTCAACTACTAATACCCCTCAACTCCACCTCTCCCACCCTCCCCTGCCCTGACTCTCATTACCCAACAGCATTCCCAGAATGATGTAAATCTGAAATATAGTCATGCAAAATTGTAAAATTTACATTTCTCAAATAATTGTTGCTACATATATGAATTCCTAATGTACAGTTTTATGTATTTTTATGTGCTGTTCAATTTTTTTTTATTTTTGATATGTACACCTCACTGCCACTCTGTTACACTTTTTTCCTCTTTGGGTATTATTTCACCTGATCAGTACCTACAAGTAGCCAATTATATCCTGGACACAAAGTGTTAGGGGTTGCAATCAAGAGCTACAGTTACTTTTTTTTCTGTACTAAATACCAAGTATGGAAAGGCACTTGAATTTAAAAAGCCCCCAGTGGTCATTAATCCTTAATTATCTATGAATCAATGATATCGATAAACTTTGTTACTTGTAACTTGATTATCTCCCTTTCTTTGTACATATTGTACATATTATAAATTTAAAAAATACTGAAAAATAAACAGTGAAATGTTTACTTTGTAATATATTTCTGTTCACCGTGTTCAGGCCACCCAGCAGTGTGAACTCTGGCTCTAGGAGATGATCACTGTTGATGTGATACCCCACCCCCATGTCCATCATGAAAAAGGTGGTTGATGCTGATGCTAATGCCATGTAATATGCAAACATGTTTTATTTTACATGCTGTTGGTGATCTGTATGTTTTATGCAGTATTTGCACTTCTGCAATTTTTGACTATGTGCTATGCAATGTTTTTCTGTTAATGTATGTAGAGCTTTTTAGCTTCTATTGAAAAGGAGCTCTATTTTGACTCAGTCAGACTATCCCCATTAATAAATGCAATAAATAACTAAGTAAAAGAATTCTTAGAAGAGACCAAGTGCTGCAAAGCAGTGAATGGAGCACCATCGAAAAAAAAAGTTGAAAATTTGCTGACAGTTTTATCATGTATCCCACCAAGTAGCCCCAACAGACACAAACCTAAGTAATCATCCTATGGCAGTAGATTCCAGGAAAAAAGATTGCCAAATAAGTAGCGTATCCTTACCGAAATCCTTAAAATCTAACACAGGAAACAAAACACTTGCATCTTCTCCAAAAAGTACATTCAAGGTAACAAGAAAGATCAACTGTTTTTGCACTCCATGGATGCAAACAGACAGTTACTTTTTATTTATGTAAAAGCATTGTATTTCTTTAAGACTTTCTTTGAAAATAGCAGTTAACATAATAAACCAAACAAATGCAGTCTTACTACCTGAATAAGACATAAGTCCTGTTTTATCATGATAGATCAGTTGATGAAAAGTTTCCATGTGGTTTACCCAGCACTATTAATGGGATATGGCATCTGAAACTACTCCTTCCACTGGAAAGAACAGGCAGCCCTGCAGTGTACCTTAGCTTAACACTTGTCAGATGCATGAAATGTCAGTATGTTTTCATTAAAACTCAGTTAGCTGCATGTGACTCTTTTCTGTTATTTAGGTCTGCTGCAAAACTGAGGAAGTCATTATAAAAATAGATCCGGAGAGTAACCTTTGTACCATGGACTATTAGTCTGGCATTTTTCTTGCCCTCAAATAGAGTTTTACTTTAGTGTTTTATTGCATGAAGATAGCAAATGCAAAGGTTCGGGAAAGAACTGGAGAGCATGTGAGACATTACCCATTTTAAATAAATGCAAAAGTAATGGCTGAAATCAAGCTGTCTGTAGTCCTGACTCCCAAGGGACGACTGTTATATTTTCAAAAACAAAGCCATACACTGATGCCATCATTTCTGATGTCAGAGCAGTATTCATCTAGTAGCCAGTGTCAGCTGAAAGTGCCTTTCTCTGTGCTGTACTGATTTTAAATACAGCTAAACTAACAGGCAAAGGATTTCAGATCACAAGAGTGCAACATTCTAAGTGTTACTTGCCACAGCCTAACTCGGACCTCATGAAGATCCAAATCTCCCTTTACAAATCCAACTCTTACTTCACTGCTACCTACAGATCCCTGTCAGTGTCACACCTGGATCACAACAATTAGCTCAAATCCATTGATGCATTAAATGTCAAACCAAATATCTTCTTACTAGGAGACATCAAATACTCAAGCATCGATAGGCACACTCATAACTGTAAAAATAGTTATACTTGTAATTTCCTAGACTTTATTAATATCAATGCACTGTAGCAAATTGTAAAACTACCCACTAAAGGCTCTAATATACTTAACCTGGTCCATACTGACCTGGAGTCCACCTGAACCCTACCTTGCTTCTCCCCATCCCTGGTTAAGTCTGACCAGAAATCAGTCATTTTCTCTATCAGGTCTAGTGGGTCCACACTACCTCCAAATAAGACCATCTTTAGAGACTTCTCCAAGGCAGACCTACTTCAGCTCATAGAAAACCTATGCAAATTTTCCTACAATCCCTTGCAAATGAACCCAACTGAGGGATGTTGTACTTACCTTTGACATTTACCAGCACCAGAACAGTTGCACAGAAGAGTCACTACCCATCCACCCTAAATATAACTGGAAACTCAGGAATAAACCTCTCTGGTTGAACTCCTATATTAATAATCTGTACAACAAAAGAAGGAAAATAATGAAAAGTTTCAAGGAATCCCCATCTACCTACTTCAACACTACACTGAAACTCTGTACAACAAAAGAAGGAAAATAATGAAAAGTTTCAAGGAATCCCCATCTACCTACCTCAACACTACACTGAAACTCCGTACAACAAAAGAAGGAAAATAATGAAAAGTTTCAAGGAATCCCCATCTACCTACCTCAACACTACACTGAAACTCCGCACAACAAAAGAAGGAAAATAATGAAAAGTTTCAAGGAATCCCCATCTACCTACCTCAACACTACACTGAAACTCCGCACAACAAAAGAAGGAAAATAATGAAAAGTTTCAAGGAATCCCCATCTACCTACCTCAACACTACACTGAAACATGCCAGCAAGGAACTAAAAAACCCAATTAGAAAATGGAAGGCAGAGAATGAACTTAAGGTCGTTACAGATTCCAAAGAAAACTACAAATCTTTATTCAGTTATGTCAGAAAATTAAAGAAAAATACCCATGACTGCACTGAGCTCATCCATAATAATAATATCACCCATTCTGACACCAAGGGTATAGCTAATGTGTTAGCTGACAAATTTAGTGCTAACTTTACCCCTCCTACCAACATTGCTATCCTTCAGAATTTAGTTTCCCCTGTCAAATGCTAAAAATAATACTTCCATGGGATGAGACAACATAACAGACTACATTCTCATTGATGCCAAGTATGCATTTACTGAGCCTTTACTGAAATGGTTCAACCTCAACCTATCTACAGGGTTCATAGGTTCATAGGTTCATAGGTTCATACTAGGCTATCTGCCCGAGGGCATTTACAAGCCTAGCCCATAGTTTTGTGGCTTAAGCCACCCCTTTAGTATGGGGAACTATACCCATTATTTTGCTGTGCCTCTGTTGAGCAGTGACACTGAGGTAATCCCTGGGGTATATCTGCGATCTCCCATCCATTGGTCAAGATTTCTCTTGAACAAGGCCAGCGAGGTGCTCTGCCTCACATATACCGGGATTTTATTCCACAGCATAGGGAGTCTTTGGGTGATGAATCTATCCCTCCAGCACGCCCTATTAATAGCCGTGTCGAGGTTTAAGTCTCCCGCCCTTGTGGCTCTGACGGATCTAGACTTTTTGAGGTGAAGCATATTCATCAAATCTGGGTTTGACATGGCCTTGTATGTTAGGCAAAGGTCACCTCTGCGCAAGCCGTGCGACTGAATAGAGCTGGAGTTCTTTCAGTCGGGCAGCATAGGACAGATGTTTGAGACCCTTTATCCTTTTGGTGAGGAACTTTTGTGGCCTCTCCAGCTGCTGCAAGTGTCGGGTCAGATACATTCCGAATGGGGCATTGTATTCAATCATTGGTCTGATGAGTGATGAGTATAGGGAGACTATGACCTCCCTTGATCTAGATGAGAATCCCTTCATGATAAGGTGGGCAATGTAGAAGGTCTTCCTAACTACTTTAGCTACATGGGTGTCGAATGACAGACTACTATCAACCTGGGTCCCCAGGTCCCTGATAACTTCTTCTGTACTCAGTGGATTGCCACCTATTTGGTAGCTAGGGGTAACCTTGTTTTTCCCGAAGGGTATGACTATGCATTTTTGGCATTTAACTTTAGGCCATGGCTCTGGCACCAGTTATCCATTTCTGTGAGACCCTTCTGAAGGATATCTGTGTCAGATGTGTTTTCTACTATGGCGCCCAGTTTGCAGTCATCTGCAAACTTTGTCAGCCATAACCCTCCTGTGTTTGCTTGTACTTGGAAAAGTAGATGCCAAACAAGAGTGGGCCCAGGACTGAGCCCTGTGGTACACCACTTGTGACAGGCTTTGAGTCTGACATGGCGCCAGCAACTCTGACCCTGTGGGTTCTGTCACTCAGCCAGTTTGCAACCCATCTTGTGATGTATGGGTTAACATTTAAGCTGATGAGTTTTTCAATGATACCCGAGTGGGGTATTGTATCAAAGGCCTTAGCCAGATCGAGGTAGGCTGTATGGACTGCCTTTCCCTCATCAATGGCTTTGGTGACTGTTTCGAAAAAGTCAACCAAGTTTAGAAGGCATGATCTGCCTTTGACAAAGCCAAACTGGGATGGATCCAAAGTCTGCAAATTCCCTATGTCTTTATTTATGAGGTCCATTATGATCCTCTCCATGGCTTTGCAGATAAGGCTTGTCAAGCTAATGGGACGGTAATTTCCAGGGTCGGTGGAGGCACCGCCTTTGTGAAGTGGGACCACAGTTGCAGTGCGCCACTCCCTGGGTACATATCCAGAGGTAAGACTATGATTAAACAGCTGTCCTAGCTGTGGGTTTAATTCCTCGTTGAGTTCGTGGAGCACACAGCCGGGGACACCATCAGGTCCCATGGATGCTGTGTTATTTGCTTTAGAGAGAGCAGTTCTCACTTGGGCGTTGGAGATGGTTGGGGGCTGCAATCGCTTGGTATAGATATCTCTCCTTTTGGGGAGGGGAGAAATTTGCACTGAACCTGTCAGCCAGTATGTTGGCAATGTCTGTAGGATCAGTAATCTTCACATCATTATGAACTAGTTCTGAGCATATCTGGGAGTTTCCTCCCAGGTTTCTAACATAGCTAAAGAAGGCCTTATGATTGTCTTTTGAGTCTTTAGCTATTTTTCTCTCAAAATTTGCTTTGGATGATTTTATGAGAGCTCTTAGTTTTTACTTATAGTGATCAAGGGTGTCTTACCTTTTAAGGATTTTGCTCTATCTTGTAGTAGCTTCCTCCTTTTGTTGTAGAGTTTGTTTATGGCTGGGGTCCACCAGAGTGGATGCTTGCCTTTGGTACAAAGAGTCTTTGTTTTGCTTGGGATTGCCTTATCCATGCAGTCCTGCAGGTGCTGGTAGAAGGCATTTGTAAGTGATTCAGCGGCTTGAGTACTGTTTTCCGTCGGCTCGGGGCCTTAAAGGAGACCACACTAGTCTTTAGAAGTGTGAAGTCGGCTTTCGAGAAGTTCTTTACTGTGGTCTTTTTATTTCAGGTGGGGTGGGATGAGGACCTCCAGCGAGATTAGTTTGTGATCTGATCTCACCAGTGAGGGGTATACTTCGGTGTTGAACATTGTGCTCCCATGTTCGTGATGATGAGATCAAGTATGTTTTCTCCTCTTGTGGGGATGGTGACTAGTTGTTCCATGGCATTTGAGTTTATGAATTCCAGGAACTTTTGGGCTAGGGTGTTTGGGCTTGAGTAGTGTTCCCAGTCTATATTAGGGTAATTGAAGTCACCTAGTATGATGGTGTTTGGTGATACATTTATCCCTCTAGTGTTTTCAGGAAGGCCATGTGAGGTTCCTGAGTTTGTGAGGGTGGCCTGTAACATGCTACAATTTGCAGAGCAGTCTTGCCTATGGTTAATTGCACCTGGATGGTCTCCGATGCATCGTGCGTTGCCACCAGTCTTGAGGTGTGGGTGTCTTTGATGAATATGGATACCCCCCCCTCCTTTCTTGGTATTGTCCGGATTTTGGGGCCGGAACGCATGATAAGAGGTAAAACCTGATAGTGCTGGGGTGCTCTCAGGAGCCTTGAACCAGGTTTCTGTCACTGCACAGACATCGATGTTCTCCATACTGAGAAGGGCCTCGAGTGCGTGCATTTTGAGATTTAGACTTCTGGCATTGAGCAGCATTACCCTTAGTTTTTTCCTTTTTTGTGTTCTAGGGTGGTAGGTTTAGAATTTGAGCCTTGCCTAAAAAGGCACTATGGGGATGGCAAGAGCCTTTGCCAATATCCGGAATCCCAGGGGTGACAGGTGCAAGCCGTCCCTTGCGGCAGCGTGGCTTGTCCAGCATGTCATCCCAGGCAGACAGACATTGGATCCCCTTTGAATGACACCAGAGTTTAAGCCAATTGTTAAAGCTGATCATCTTATCTCTGTATTGTGGCATCATTCTTGGTGAAGGTAGGATACTGCTCAAGGTCAGGGTCATACCTGCCTGGGCTACATAATCAGAGAGCTCCTCAATGTCTCTTTTCATGTAGTCCACGGAGGCACGTCTCAGGTCCTTTACACCAGCGTGGACAATGACTGAGTCATATTTGTACCTGCTGTTGAGAGACCTGAGTGCTTGCGTTATGTGGCGGATTCTAGCGCCCGACAGGCAGCTTACTGTGACCTTCTCCTTACTCAGTCTGGTGAGCGGACGTCAGTGTGTCTGACTATGGAGTCACCAATGACTAGTGTGTCTGGCATTGTGTTTGGCCTTAAGGGCTGTGACTGTTTGACACTCTGACTGTGAGGTCTATGTGTTGCAGGTGTTGTGTTCTGAGGTGGTGGTTGTTTGGGTGTCTGCTTTGGTGGCCTCTGCTGTTTTGGTAGATTTTTGATCAGAGCCGCCAGTATGTCTTTGTGTGTTTATGTGTATGATTTGAGGTTGTGATGGTACTATGTGAGACTGGGTCTATAGTGTGTGTGGTAACCTTCTCCTCCTGACTGGTCTTGCCAGTCCTATGTTGAGAGAGCTCAGCCTCCAGTTTGGCCGTATAGTTGCATCTCTCGCATGTATTTGTGTTTTGTGGGAGGAGGAGAGGGTTGTCTGTGTACATGAGGCAATTGTAACATTGTCTCAATATTCCCAGGTTCACCAGCTGAGCAGGAGAGGACACTAGCAACTGATCCCTCGACATGCTAGAAGGACTAGACAAAAAACTTTAAAAGAGATTCCGGGGACGTGAGTGACCGAGAAATGGGGTTTGCCTTTTTGGGGTGCTATCTATAAGAGTGCCGTATCAAGGTAATAAGTACTGTAGGAACAAGTGCTAGGTTTAACAGATAGAGAAAAGTCTACTTGGAGTCAAGTAGAGATGATCTTTTTAGGTATTAGAGAAAGTGCTAGTAACAGGGATGCTTAAAGGTAAGATTGAAAAGAATGCACTCTGCAGTGTGCACTAGAGAAGTTAGATATGAAAGTAGGTAACTTGAGTTTTACCTGTTTAAAAGTTAAGGTTTAGTGGAGAGTTACTATTTTTAAAACAGCAAGATGGACTGAAAGGGGTGGTTACTTTTGTATTTTGGTACTATGAAATACTGTAGGATGGCCAATAAATTTAAATAATTGAAGGGGTGGGATTTCAAAAGTGATGGTTTTGTGATTACTCACATAAGCCAGTGAAAGTAGAGAGAAATGAGATATATGGTCAGATTAACATAAGAGGCGGGCAACTAGAAAGACAGTGGTATTTAACAAGACAACTTAAATGGGTGGGAGGGAGGGAAAAAATTCTGCCTGACTCAGAACAGAGAGCTGTGGTCTCTTTTGAAGTTTTAATATGCTGTTAAACAGAATGCAAGCAAAACACAAGGTAAAGGAAACAAACTACAGTATTCAAAATATAGAAAGACAACACAGAAATACAAAAAATAACAGCAAACTAACCTTTCCTTCACAGCAAAGTGTAGCAGAGTCTGGATGAGCCTTTCTGGTAAAGCTCTGAAATGTTTTAGTTTACTCCTTAAATAGAAATTTTAGTTCCTAGCTCCACCCCCTCTGTTAACAAGTGATTAACCTTAAGTGACCTTTTCTGTCTTATGAATGAGTCCTTAATTAATCAGTTCTTATTTCTGCCTGACTCAGAACAGAGAGAGCTGTGGTCTCTTTTGAAGTTTTAATATGCTGTTAAACAGAATGCAAGCAAAACACAAGGTAAAGAAAACAAACTACAGTATTCAAAATATAGAAGGGTTTGTTACTGATGCCTGGAGAATGGCCATTGTGACTCCTCCACATAAAGGTGGCCTCTCTACAGACCTGGGTAATTACAGACCCATCAACCTCGCCAGCATTATATGGAAAGCCATGGAGCATATAATACAGATCTCATTTATGCAGAAATATTCAACTTAACTGGTTTGGATCCTAAACAGTTTGGTTTTATGTAGGGCAGATCCTGTCTCCTAAACCTAGTAAGCTTCTATGAAAAGACTACAGGGACTGTGGATAGTGGTGACTTTGTGCACCCTGCTCATATCAACCTGGCTAAGGATTTTGACACTACCCCCCATGATGATATTATTGAAATATAAGGTGATCTTAATGTAAAGCCCTACATTGTCTGCTGCATTGCAAACTGGCTATCCAAAAGACCCCAAGTTGTGACAGTTGGTGGTTCCCTCTCTAAATGTAACTAATGGTGTGTCAAAGGGATCAGTTCAGGGCCATCTTCTCTTTGGCATTTATTTTGCAGGCATCCAAACCAATATCAAAGAAGTGTGATTGACTAAGTTTGCTGATGACTGCAAACTGGGGACTGTTAAGAGCTGATTCACTGATACAAAATATCTCCAGCAAGTTGAAGTGTATGCACATCCATGATGCATCAAGTTGAAGTGTATGCACATCCATGATGCATCAAAAATAGTCTCAAACTAAGTGAAAAGGGAAGCATTGTAGCATTTGGCAGAAATGTTGTTCCCAGCTGATGTGTTATAAATCTTACTTTTCTTTGAAGTGATATGGTCATAAGAGATCAAATTACTTGTGTGGATAGCTTTTTCACATTTGATCATCTTGTTTGTATGTTTCTACCACATTCATGAAATCCTTCTATCTGGTCAAGTTAATTTCCAAGAAAATATCTTCAAGATCCAAAGACATCATCCTACAACTGCTCTCCTCCCTTATCAGACCCATTAGTGAATAAAATAATCGCATTGGTACGTGCAAATCCAAGCATATTGCTCAAATGGAAAAGTCACAAAGATTTATAACCACAAAAGTTAAAGGTCTTAAATCCTTCCACTACCCTGATAGATTGGCAGGACTGTCTTTATACTCAGAAGTCTATAGGTTGTTCTAAGGTGACCTTTATCGTGCTTTTTGAACGATGAAAGCCTCAGTCCTTTTTGACCTCCACTTTCTTCCCAAACCTCTGGTTCTACAAACACCCACATTAAGGATTTAAAAGTGCACCAATAAATAAACAAGAGTCACTGGAACGATAGGTTCCTAACATGACATATTCCTTACCTATGGAATAAGTTACCACTACAGGTCAAGGAAAGCACTACTTTGCCTGCCTTTAAGGTTAGTCTTGATAACTGGCTGGGTGGACACAAATTTACACCAGGGTTGTCATGTACAGCCTTGCTCACTTAATCTATTAAGTGCTCGAAAAGGGTGGCAAACCATTTAAATTTGTTTTCTTAAAGGCGTATATACCTAGACACCTTATGGTCCCTATGATCAGTTGCCTATTATGTTCCTATGTATACTGTGTTATTTATTTTTTAATGACCTTTTTGTGCCTTCCTGCAATAACATGTATAATAGAATGGTCAGACTGGTAGGAGTAAATGTTAGGTGATAAAGCTTTGTACTATGTATAGAAGACAGTCTAAGAAAATCTTGTCAGTGTCACTTATTCTTAAGAGCTTAGTTCTTGCACTGTAAGGCACGGTATTCTCCAATATTTTAGTCATCCGAGTAAGCAAAGACATCTCTTAACCTCCTTCCTGATCGCATGACTTTCATACTTGGACAGCAACATTTCTAAATCATTGATAGTGTGGGCCACGTCACTGACAATGAGAGCCGTACCAAATATTCCTCTTCTTTATTGTAGTGATCTCCTTGCAGGAGTATACCATATTATTTAACTGACTATGTTGTGTACAGATAAAGATGCCCTTCCCACATTTCTCAGGACTGATCACAGGATTGGAATGTCAGTTTCAGAGACAAGTACTGCTTGAATTCAGAATATTGTGTTTTTAATTAGCATTGGTGGTATTGCTCTGAAAAGGTGCTTGTTATGACAATGGTCAAGGTAATAAAAATGCCATGCTACCTGGTAGAAATGACAAAATGAGCAATTTTTAATAAATGTAACAGTTTTATGTAACACACTACAATAATCATATGTGTATTTTATACCTTCCTAATTCTGTTTACATCAGCACACATAATAATTTATAATTTAGAATGTAAGAATTCAATTTCTGCCTTTTTACAGTGATCATAATTATCATTACAATATGCACTGAATGTTTTATAAATGTATATGATAAGAATTCCTTCTTTTGCAGATGATGCTTGTAAAGGTTGATAACTGTGATGCCTATACCACATGCGAGGACTGCTTAAGAGCTGCTGATGCCTACTGTGGTTGGTGTACTCTTGAAAGCAGGTAAACTGTATGAAAACAACATACGCTTGTTGTTTTTGGCTTTTTCATTTTGTGTGAAATTCTTTAGGGTGCCCAAAGGAAGCAGTTATGTTGAGCCATCAGGTCAATTTTACACCAGTATGTGAAAGACCTGATTAATCAAGATGTGACAAAAAGTTACAGGCTGTATATGTTGCAGGAGAAAAAATATTTTGTTTCCTAACAAGTAGCTTAAGAGCTACTATTTATGTGTCTACTGTTTGTAAAAGGTTGCATATTTTTGTGCACTTTTTGTTTGATTTGTTTAAGTTGTTGTCCCAATTATATCAATTTTGTCAGAATTTTGGGGATCACTCATCAGTTTGCAATAACAAACAATACACCCTTTTAAATGAATTATTCTGATTTTAATGTTTAATTTGTAAAACTGGTGAACAAATTGGTTCTTTAAGGACCATTAGGGCAAAATGCAAATGAAAAAGTAGCAAATCAACCATTATTTAAACTAACTATTAATGAGTCCTTTTAAAAGAGATGCATTTTTTTCTTTCATTATAGACTTTTTATTTACAAAACATGCTGGAGGGATAGGTTCCTGACCCAGAGACTCCCCATACTCTGGAATAGACTGCCCATACATGTCAAGCAGAGTGCCTCATTGGCCCTCTTCAAAAGGAACCTTGATGATTGGATGGGAGCTAGGAAATTCACCCTGGGGATCATGTCAGTCACCGTGGTAGACAGGGGCCCAGAGAAGTAAATATTGTGGGAAGAAATATCCAGGGAATTGTTATGGCTAGGCTTGCATAGGCCCTAGGGCCGATAGTACCAACCTGTGAACCTATGAACCTATGCTTGTATATGTTAGAACTGATTGTTTTATCTTGGTTACTTTATAAATATATTTTCAACCATTTGCCTCTTTAAGAGCTTAGTAAATGATAAGGGTTACACTACTGGCCAAGATTCCTAGACATGCACTTCATGTCTCTGCAAGGTTTGTGCTGCAGCTGGTAGTGTATGGCCATGTAGATTGTATATGAACATAAACATATTGACAATCTGTTTGGCTAAAGAGTTAGCTATGTCCCAATGTCAAAACTGGAACATGGGTAAAAAGCCACATGTCAATCAAAGTAGAACAGAACAAGCACTAAACTGTATGTACAGGCTAGAGCTGATCTTATGAGACTTGAACACAGTAGTTAACATGAGCCAGTACTTCCTGGAACAAGCTGTCTACAAGCACTGAAGTAAGCTGCAGCAAAATGCAGATGTGTGCTGTCATGTACCTTGTCATGTGACCTCTTACTGGTTCCATGAAAGGGGAACAAAGGGGAGTATAAGATCATGGGAAATGGGAAATATTGCAAGCAGAGGTACTCACATAGACTTTCAATATTCCCTCCTCAATATTGTTAGAGCTGGATGCACACAATAGGAAACAGAGATGTCAGCAGACAGAAGTAAACAGAGAGTTGATAAATTGTGATGGGGAGGAGTAGCCAATGCTCAAGGGATGGGTTGTGGCACAATAAGCTAGAGGTACAAGAGACTAAGGTTAGGATGGGGTACAACCAGCATGCTTGCTGCTGACCAGCCCAGGGGAATGTCAGTTTGACTCACATGATAGCTCAGGTGAGTCTCCATGGCAGATAACAAGGGCTACACCCTGCTCTGGTAGCCTGATGACTGAGGTCTGCCAATCAAGTGCATCTGCTGTGCACTCCTTTATGGACATTCTAGCATCCACTCAGTGGGTCATCCTAGTATCAACTCTCCTGCAGCTCATGCTAGACTAATAACTGAGCCACAGCAGACAATGAAGCTGAGTTACCTGCCTAGGAAAGGTTGGAACCTCCGCCAGGAGGCATTCTGTGCCTTCTCATCCCCCACAGAAATGGGCAGAAGCTTGTGATAGCTAGCATTCCTGTGGTTCCTTGATACCTTGACATGCAGGATGGAGATAAAAGGGGAAGGATAACATTACTGAACACATCCTGCCAAATGCACAGCTTTGTAGGTACATGCCACATTGAGTATGCTATGCTGCAAATCATAGCTGCCACCTGCAGCAGCCAGCCTGACTTGCTTCACTATTTGCCCTTGCTGAAAGACACAAAGACTAAATCAGCTGTCTCACTTAGGTGCAGGTGAGATATAAAAACTACAGTGTAGCACTAGAGCCCTACAGATATGTGCATTATTGAAGATGCATGTAACTATGCGCACAACTACACAACTAAGCTACAGTGCCACATGTTTGCATCACAGCAAGTATATGGAAAAGTGCCCACAACTTCACAACAAGTCTACAGTTCCACAGATACCAGAAACCTGACATGAGGCTCACAGCCACACAGACCAACAGCTAGGCAGTATTCCACATTGAACAGCATTGCCACAACAGATAGGCAGGAAACAGAAACACCACTCATACAGTCCCCCCCCCCCCCAGTAGCCCACCTGTTAGATTGAGGAATCTATCAGAAGAAATAGCCTTTATTAGAAACACAGCTTTAAATGACAGGAAAAAGGTTACAAGCACAGTTTGGAAAGCAGTAGCTACTACAAATTCTTAAATCCATTCTTGTCTTTCCTACCTACACTGCATTTCTCACGGCTAAAGATCTTCAGGGCGGAGGTGTCACAGGTCATTGTATCAACCTGCAGTTGAAGGTAGCATCATTGAGCAGTTCAGCAAGGTCATAGAAAGCATGAGCTTTATAAAATGAACTATGGGAGAGACCCAGCAGCTAGTCCCTGAACAAGATGTGCAGAGAAACAGCATTGTCTTGCTCTCCGTGAGACAATAGGTAGGCATGCTCTGCAAGGTAGTAGCATCAGTAGCCATTTCCATAAATGTCCTGTAAAACAAGATGGTGCCTTGGGACTCAGACTGCGTCATGAGCAGTGCAGCTTAGCATGTATACATACACATTCAGCATGCAAATCCCTCACCCATAGTCTATTGGTGATATGGTATGCAGTCTGCTGGTGATATGGTATGCAGCCTAGCTATAAATTATGTCACAGTTACACTTCAATGTAATTTATCAGTTCATAGACATATGCAGAACTTAGTCTCATTAACATACATGTCAATCAAAATGGCATTTCCCTGCTGCTTAATCAGATGTTCCACTACTTTGCAAGGCAAATCACACAATGAAAAAGGTGGCACAGCATCAATACAGCAGTTTGAAGTAACTTTCTAATAGCAGAAAAGCAGTAATCAAAAGACACAGCCTAGGAAATGACACAGTCTTCTGCAGTAGCATAGTAGCAGGTACATTTCCGGCATGCTATAAATGTAAGCCCACGCCTGTAACAATGAGTACAGGTAAATATCTCAATCGCTACTATTGTTTGCTTGTACTGCATTCCACCACACAGCCTATAGATAACATATGTACCAGCATACCCACCATGTCCATCATACACATATATGCTGTGAGTCTACACTGTCTAAACAACTGCTGTTGGCCCTGCAGGTGCAAACCCAGTATTGCACCAAAGGCATCCACTATTGTAGGTTACAACACTAGTGTCACCAACCCATAAAGTTAGGGAACATCACTGTTTCAACTGTACAGCCCCATTTGTTCTTGTACAGCAGTGATTCCATCTGAACAAAAATATGCATATTATATGGATTACCCCATTGTCCACAACACAGCATATTTGTGGCACAAACAGTGTTCATATGGATTACCCCACTGTCCACAACACATCATATATCTGTGGAAAAAATAGTGTACTTATCTCTGTCCATAACTGTATTGTTGTGTATGCTGATGGCATGCCTTTGTTTTTTATTGCTAGCTTACTGTACCCAGCAGTCACTAGCCTGGAGATATGTGTCTTCTTCCCATATGTTTCCTCATGTCCTCCATTAGATGTAGATAGCAGTGATTA
This sequence comes from Protopterus annectens, assembly GCF_019279795.1. Lineage (NCBI taxonomy): Eukaryota > Metazoa > Chordata > Ceratodontiformes > Protopteridae > Protopterus > Protopterus annectens. Next base: position 182,392,216 of record NC_056740.1, read on the forward strand.
AACAAATTCAGCTGAGCTGAAAATAACATCCTGCTATAAATTCTCAGAACTCCTTGGCACTTCCTATTAGGAAGAGGCCTTACTTATCAACTTTTGCAGGACTATATCTGGGAGAACGTGACCTACGACATCAATGCTGTTAGTACAGAGAACTGCACAGCACAACAGTGTCAGAGGTGTGTCACCAGCATTATCAGCCAAAATAGCAGAAAATAGGTCAGCCAGTGGAAGGGACCACTTCTCAATGCAGGCCTAACTGGCAAGGAGAAGTTCCTAGTATCCCTGCCTTGGGATGATTGATAGTGGTGGTGCATGAGTCATATTTGGAGAAGTGGACACAGCCTCCAGGAGTAGACAACCTTTACATGTCTCAGAGGGAGAGCATGTCTGTAAAGCAACCATGTACTGTGTGGTATCAGGCAACCAATCCCACTACTTAGGTTTCTCACAGGTATATCAGGTATGCAAGAATATGAGATTCCAGTGGAAGTATGCATCTGTTCTGTATTAGCACAGTATGTAACACTATTTACACAAATAAGCCAGGTACTCCCATGTAGGAGGGATAATCAGATTCACTCGGTTCTGCCTTGTACTGTATAGTTACAGGTTTGAATACTATTGTGGTTACACTTGTACAGGGTGGGACAGGACAGCACGCTGATGTCAGCACCTCTGCAGAGTCTGACAATAATCAGGTCACAGTCACATGACATACAGACAAAGCATGTCTGTTTGTCTCCTGGATGGTCCTTCACCCATTTTACAGGGTGAAGGTATAGTCTTGAGCACACCTAAATTACTGCATCTACAAACAAACTGCTCACTATCCTCTCCCTTGTGACTGACAGCTCCAGTAATGTTACCTATGTGGCTTCAGCACCAGCAGAGAAGCACACTGCCTCCATTGTGGATATATCCACCAAATGGCAGCCTAGAAGGAAAGCCCAATGCTGTCATATGGCACAGCCAGCCCCTGATGTGTAGGAAGTACTAGGGCTCAATCAATAGATTTGTAGGTCTGCCATCTAGGCACTGTCTGCTGATACCCGGGACAACACAGAGATGATTGGTGTACTGTGCAGCTTCTGTGAGGCTGTCACCTATCACTTAAGACTTCCTGATGAGGCCATAATGTTTTGGAATTATGCCATACTAGGGCCCATGAGTACAGTGGTAGCACATTGTTACTGTCATATCTCCATGTGGAGGAGAGTAAGTGCGACAATAAATGTCCTGTCCGGCAGTATTGTCTGTGATAAGGACTGAGTATGTTTGAATGGTGGTCGTGTTGGGAGGCCATCACATGGTACACAGTCTGCTGCTGCAGATTTAGGGGTCTGTCACTGTCCCTTCCGATATCATGGGCAGTAATGACTGCAAACCTCCAAGGGTAGAAAGTTGTCCCAGCAGTGTACATGCATGTCTCAGTCCTGTTGTAGCACAACTTTCCTGTCATGGGCAGGCCTGTAGTGACACCACAACAAGCCAGTGTAATGGTTCCATATCCCAAATTCTTAATAGCACCTTCTGTTCTGTGTCACAGAGCAGTAGTGCCACCCGCTGTCTGGTATTGTTGAACATTCCCTTTGACATAGAATATCTGTTGCCAGTAGACTATGTGTCATTGTTTCCTTTAATTACCACCTGTGGAAATGATGATGTCTGTGACCCACTATGCCCTCCCTCCTGTATAGTGCATGTTGGAGATGTCTGATGCAGAGTATGACTTGACTGTGCACTGCCCAGCATAGTCTTTAACTAACACTGCATGCATCATGTTTACTCTGTAAGACACCACACTGTTATTGTATGCACATCACGAGGTCATACACCTGGACTTGACACTGTCATTTTGCCTTAATAGCCACTTACTATGTCTATAGTCATATGGGGAGTATGAAGTGGTTGCTTCATGGTGTCTCTTAGCCTGGATCTCAAGTACTGATTATGACTGGGGCAACAACAGTGGGTCTGGAGGCTCCCCAGATAGAAGTATGGTCTACCTGCTTCTTGGTAATTCTGTTAAGCAGCATGCAACATGTTATGACCATCTTGCAAATGGTGGCAGAGGCAACAGCAGAGCCCCCCAGAGGTGTCCAGGTAGTGGAACTCTGGCTTCAGTAGGTTAAACACACACTCAGTGATGCTGATGGTTTGCACATGAGTGGTTGTATACTGCTGTTCAGTGATATTATGTAGGTTCATTATGGTTTTCATCAACCACAACCAGGGATCAAATAGGTGTCCTGCATCACCTGAAACTGAGCACAAACATGTGGTGGTGGTGGGGACAAGTGATGAGTACAAACAATCTTATATCTTTTTCTCTACGTATATTATATACACACACACACACACACACATATATATATATATATGTATATATATATATATATATATATATATATATATATATATATATATGTATGCATGTATATGTCTATATGTATGTATATACTTATATTTATCTATATTTATATATAGATAGATGTAGAGATATATGCATGTGTATGTTTTCTTCCCACAGCAGATACACTTACCACTAAGGAGCCATGTAGAATATACCTGTGTAGGAAAAGATAATATAGATGAGTTTTATGCCATATATGGATATCATGAGCACTGCTGTGGAGCTGTGCAGTCACACTAATAATCACCCCCCCCCCCGTGTGTTGCTCACTGCCTGGCAGTTTATGGAATGGTAGCCCTTCCTATTGACATTCCATTGTCCTCAGACATATAGCGGGGTCTTTGTTGCAACACGTGTGCAAGATATGGCACCCAGTACTTTGAGGAGATGGGCAGTGTCTTACAAATCACACACAGGGTTGGCTGTCATCAGCATTCATAGCAAAAAAAAAGTAAATATTCTACAGTCTGAGCACCTCCAATGTATCCAATGTGTACTCATTTATCTCTGGAAGATTCCTGTAGTAAATGTGATCAGAGCTACCCATACCTTACTACCTACATTCTTCCCCATCTTTTGAGTAGGTAATAAATGTCAACCACTCCTGTATACCTCTGGCCACACAAAAATGGTCATTCAGCTGCTGAATTTTAAGGTGGTGGCATGTAATCAAGTGATGTCATCATTTTCATTTGTGCCACCTGCTGCTGTATTTCATCAACTGGTATGAGACTGAGGTGCTTATAGTCACCAAGTGCTATGTCACAAATGCCATTCCTGCACCAAGCATGTCCGCTTGTTGTAATTTTGAAAGTTTCCATGTCCTGCTTACTCTTATGCTGCTGTACAACTTGCTCTGTGTCACTCTGAATAACAACTTACTTTTAAAGTCACACATTAGGCACTGATTAGATTGTGCATCTTCATTTGCGTATTATTATGGAGTCATTTGTATAAGCCATTTTCCACAGTGTTGTCTTCAAGCCTCCTTCACACCACTTGCCACTGTGAACTGCGATAAATCTGCCTCTCATACAAAGGTGGATCGTGTACTACACAAAATGGTTATGAATCCCAGCCATTGAGGTAATGGCACTTGGCCACATGCTCTCCAGATTAAAGCCGGTGTTTATGTGATATGTTCTGAAAAAAGTAGAAATTCAGAAGTCTGGACATTCTTTCAATAATCTATTTTTTCTATATAACCAGTCAGAGAATGATAGTTTCTTCAAACATGGGAAAAAATAAAGACTGATACTGCAAAGGTCCATGTGAAAATAAGTCTCGTAAAGTTATACTGAGTGATCAGAACAACAGGCACATCTGATCACGTTTCTTAGTTGCTACCTAGTGGCCTCTGCTTCAGAAGTGGTCAGAACAAAGATTTATTTGCCAAGAAAGAAAAGTAGCAAGTCTGCACAGACTCTGACCAGTCACAAACTCACAAATGTGTATCTCAATTCCATCTAATGAACTTTGTTATGGAATAAACAAAGGAGCTAATCTTTACAAGTTTCTCTTGCTACTTTTCTGAATTGGAATACACATTTGTGAGTTTGTAACTGGTCATAGTCTCTGCAGACTTGCTACTTGGTTTTTATGTGAGGTCTGGTTTTCTTCATATTATTTGCCAAACCAAATTTGCTGCAGTGTTTTCATGCTCTTCATGCTAACCAATACATTCTTATTATTTTTGTAACTAACCTCTCATTACATTTACTTTTGTTGGACAAAGGAAAGTGTAACTGGTTTACCTGACTTTTATTTGTTTGAGGGAAGTGAAAGTGCTAAGGATGTACATTGTTTTAATAAGATTAGCTTTTGTCACTAAAATATCAAGTTCTAGTTTTTTAGTTAATTCACAGGACTATTCACATTTATTAAATTATTTTCCATTATGTATATTATATTTGTGCAAATTTTACATTGAGTCCTTTTGTATGGTGAAGATCACAAGTAAGTGAATGCATGGCTAGTACGAACATCAGATTGGTCTCAAGACAGATTTATTTTAAGACGTCCATTTGAAATGAGGCCAGAGCATAACTTGTCTCACTGCCTGAATTTGCTGAGTGTAGTAAGCAACTGTTAAAACCTGACTCTCCTGCTATATAAACCTGTTTACTTAAAAAGTTCAATAAAAAAGAAAAATGGAAAAATAATTTGGAAAAGGGAAATTCTGACAACACACTCTCCTGTTATATAAACCTGTTTACTTCAAAAGTACAATAAAAAAGAAAAACGGAAAAATAATTTGGAAAAGGGAAATTTTGGCCACATAAAAGAAGAGAAAAACACAGACAAAAAACAAATTAGAAGAGCGAAAAGTATGTTGTAGAAAGGGGGAAAAAAGCATGGTATCACTCATATAAAGTCACCTGTTACTTTGAATACCCCCTTTTTGCATGTCTTAAAAGGTGATCACTGTATCAGTCTCACCTTCAGCAAAGGTGAAATCAGAGCCAGAGATGGTAAATGAATTTCTGTTTGCAAAGGTACTATCACTGGCATTGTGTAAATCATTGCTGCTTAAAGGTACTAACACTGGCATTGTGTAAATCATTGCTGCTTAAAGGTACTAACGCTGGCATTGAGTAAATCATTGCTGCTTTGTATTCAGAGTTAGTTCATATTCGAACACTCAGAGAAGTGAAATGGCCGAATATTGAAACTTTTATTGTGGGGTGCTGCACCCCCATCCCCCACTAAATATATATACCAACTCCGAGATCGCACTACAGTAAGGAAAGGGCAAATATTCTAATCCTCATTGTACTGTGATCCCACAATCCAAATGTCGATATCCGTTGGTTTCGCTCTTCTGTGTGTTCAACATTGTTGTCTTTCGACAACATAATAGGAACCCCTCAGAGTCAACCATTTATACCCATCATAAGTAACACTATACTGCCCTCTGCAGCAGTAGCACTGCATGTGTCCCAGATAATGAATAACAGACATACATTATGTACTGTTCGCTTTGTACATTATCATTGTCATCATCTTCAGTGTCGGCAGTGCCAGCATTAGACACTGATATTCATCATGGCAGACTAGCAGATGTCTAGCTTTGCCTAACACTATACTGCCCTCTGCAGCAGTAGCACTGCATGTGTCCCAGATAATGAATAACAGACATACATTATGTACTGTTCGCTTCGTACATTATCATTGTCATCATCTCCAGTGTCGGCAGTGCCAGCATTAGACACTGGTATTCATCATGGCAGATGAGCAGATGTCTAGCTTTGCCTAACACTATACTGCCCTCTGCAGCAGTAGCACTGCATGTGTCCCAGATAATGAATAACAGACATACATTATGTACTGTTCGCGTTGTACATTATCATTGTCATCATCTCCAGTGTCGGCAGTGCCAGCATTAGACACTGGTATTCATCATGGCAGACTAGCAGATGTCTAGCTTCGCCTAACAGTGAACTGACTGTCATTACCTTTTATCCTTCAGAGCATTAATTGCTAAATGAGTCTGTCAGATATGCAGCTGTATGATTCACCTGAAGACAGGCAGCACCAAAGTAGGAACCAAACTAAAAGCATTTATCTCCCATAAGCCTACCAGAATATGTAATTTGGTTGTCTTGTCATTCTTTTTTGATAACTTCTATGGGCAATAGATGCATTCCCCCTCCTCACAGGAAATGTGTTGGGATAACAGAAAATTATTTTACTCAGGGTCACTTGCAGAAGATATAACTTTTTGAAAAAGGCATCTGTGAGAGGCTGTTTAATGGGTTACAATACAATGTTTTTCCATTTGTAGAGATACCAGTTCTTCAGGACTCACAAACCACAGTCCAGAGTCATTGCTTTCATGACTAATAACTTTCAGAATTTAAAAACTGCAAAAAGAGGGAAAAATATTACTTAATTTTCAGAACATGAGCACCTCTATACCCCCAAGACTGTAAGCAGAACTCTAAAACAGTCATTTCTGCAAGCCAGTCAAATAGCTCCCCCAGCTTTAAGAAACTCTATTTCCTTATAAAAACAAAATTGGTAATCTTGGTAGCAGATAAGATTTACTTTTCTGTAGTCTTGTCTATCAGAGCTCTCCATTATTTAAAGCACAGAAGGTCTGCAATTACACTTGGTTCTTAAATAATATTTGCAGACTATTCAGTCTCTTAGACATATAGACAACATCAGAGACACAAATTTTGCTTTAATCCTTGAACAGAATGTGCTCGTATGTGGTCAGCTGTGCATATGATGCAAAGAGCAGGGCTACCTGTCCAGGGGTTGTTTACCACCATTCCTGACTGCACCACTCAACATTACCTGAGGACATAAATTTACTGATTAAGGATGCCACTTTCTGTGATATGTACCCTTTGTGCCAAGACAAGTACGTTGCTTAATGGTCTGCCAGAAAAATGAAACATATCAACTGCTGCATAACAGATAGTTTACACATCTTTCCAAAAAAATTGAGTAATTATCCAAATATCAAGGCATAATTTTTAGGCATTACATTTTTTGCAAGGAAGATAAAACTAAATGATGAAATTGCTTGACTGCATAAATTGGCATGAATGGCCCTGTTACTTAACATGGCTAAAATGATGCATTCCCCGTTATTTCCAAAATAATAGACCTTTTTTAAGAGGACAACTGGGGGAGTGTCAGTATATGTATGTATGTATGTATGTATGTATGTATGTGGCTGTGTTTATGCATATCTCCAGGACAGATATACAAATTGAGATCATTGGCTTTAAAACTAAATCTGAAACAGATACCTGTAGGAAGGCTTCATTAAAAGTAGCAGAAGACGCAGTAGAGTTTCACTGTCTGCTTGCTACAGAACTGCTGGCAGTAAATGAAATGGAACATCTTTTTCTTTGATAGCATGATGTTCATCCATATAATTCTAATAATGAGAGACAGTAAAAATTCACTGAGCATTTTCATCATGATTAGGTAACTCCTACTTGAGACATTGTTTCATTTATTTTAACAATTATATTTAAAAACAGTATTTTTGTTGTATGTGCCATTGCATAAGGAAGAGAGGAAAACAGTAATAGCCTTTATAGTACCTAACCTAGGCTAGCCTAATTTGTTTTACATCACTAACACAGGAGCCTTTAATCAGATAGTGGCTGCAGAAACAAAAACATGAGTAAAACAATGGGCCAGATTCCAAAATAGTTGCTCTCAGGGTAAGTCTGCCCTGATTCCTAAAGACTTGCTCTCAGTGCAAGTGATTTATTTATGCATAAGGCCTATCTATAAACAGACTTACACCAGGGAGCAGATTCCAAAAGACCTGCCCTCACTGTGTAAATGGTCAGTTACACGGAGAACAAGTCTTTTGGAATCAGACCCAATCTATCAGTCTGACTAAACAGTTTGCACTGGGTGCTGTGCTCTTTCTCTCTCTCTCTCTCTCTCTCTCTCTCTGTGCACGCACTTGCAAGCGCGGGCATGTGTGTGTGTGTGTGTGTGTGTGTGTGTGTGTGTGTGTGTGTGTGTGTGTGTGTGTGTGTGTGTGTGTGTGTGTGTATACATATATATATATATATATATATATATATATATATATAGTTTGCTAATAAAATTGGGAGATGCTCCACAGATGGAAAACTCAAAAGATGGATGTTGGAATGCCCATCTTGCTGAACATCTCTGTATTGAAAGTTCATATCAGCATTGATTGATATGAACTTGTAGTACTGTACAGAAATTGCGGTACAGAGCGGTTTGGGAAATTCATCCCTTTCCTCACTGTAGTGCAATCTCCAAGTTGGAATATATAGTTAACAGAGGATTTGGGGGGTACAGAGGGGCTTGCCCCCTGAAAAAACGTGATGTGAGGTGTAGAAGTTTAGTGTACCTGTGCTCCTACACAGATATCATGTGATATGTTCGATTTTAATGTCGAATCTGCTGAATTCATTCAGCTGACTCAATATTGTGATGTGTTGAATGCTTTTTTTTCATACTTTTTATTCTGTGCTCTGAGCAGGAATTATTTTGTCCTGCGACGTTTTGATAGTAAATCTATATATATATATATATATATATATATATATATATATATATATATATATATACTGGTCTACTTCAGCAGTCTGGAAAAACAAAAGACTGAAAATTCAAAATACTGAATGATGGAATTTGCCCCTTCTCCATTGTTGTGAGATCTTGGAGTTAGTATATATAGTTAGGCGGGGGTGTGAGGGGTGCAGGGGGCATAGCCGGCCTTAGGCATAGGCCAACTAGGCGGCCGCCTAGGGCGCTGCTCTAGTAGGGGAGCTTTTCCAGTAAATTGGATGGTGTAAGTAGACAAGGATGGGGGCACCGGGAGGTGTTGATGGTGCTATGGAGCCCTTTTGCCTAGGGCACCAGTTGACCAAAGGCCAGTCCTGGCAGGGGGGCTTGCCCCTGCATTAAAAATGTGTTCAGTATTTTGAATTTTCAGCCTTTTGGGATTCAGTCTTTTGTTTTTCATTCTTCTGAAGTAGACCCATATATACACACATACTGATTTAATTCTTTTGAGGTAAAGCACCCTCCAGGAGTAAAGGACACAGTACCACAGAAGGGGCACACCTGTCCTGGCTGAAGGGACAAGAGTGAGTGATGTGAAAAAAAATTGCTATGTGGACCAAGAAAATATGCTGGAGAAAAAGGAAACACAATATTTAATTAATTCATATGGTGGCTTTTTATTTCTGTATTTATTTTTCATACTCAGTAGACTAAAATATGTTTGCCTGACCAGTGGCTGCTGTTTAAAGATTAAATTCACAAAACAAAAATGTACTTATTTATTTATTCATTTGTTGACAGAGTAGTGCACAGATCTTAGTGGAGTATTTTCAGGCACATCACAGTTTATACAATAACACCAAGAATATAATAATTAATCAATGTTATATTGTTAACTTTGATTAAATCGAAAATCAGTACAAAAAAACATTACACAACATATCAACAACATACATGCAATTTTAATTTCACTAGCTAGCTAATGATGTAATTTTGTTGGTATGAGCTCCATGTAATAACAGTGTGACAGCAGCTGTGCAGCAGAGGTGTGACATGTAGATATCTGCATTTTTTTCCATTTTTCACAGACAGTGTAGTTTGTGTTTACATGTATGTCTTGTAGCTTGTGTTTACATGTATGTCTTTGTGTACATATCAGTGTGTGTGTGTGAGTATTTAGGGATGCATGTGTGAATGTGATTTTTTTCAGAATACTTTGTTTTGGCTTTTATTTTATTTATTTATTTATTTATTTATTTATTTATTTATTTATTTATTTTTTGGGATATCATCTGTCTGGCCTTTCCCTAGTAGGATTCATTGTTATCTGGCCTTCAGCCATTTGAGATCGCTAATGAAACTATTCAATACAGAGTAAAAATAAAAAGCACGTGCCTTAAGTCTAACTCTAATTGCACACACACACACACACACACACACACACACACACACACACACACACACACACACACACACACACACACACACACACACACTTTCTCTCTCCGTTATTCTTCCTGCTTCTACACTTGCTGCCATTTTAGTTAAATTAATAGACACATCCAATAATGCGTCCTCTGTGTCTATATGTTCCTGTCAGATAGTCAGTTAATGATAGACTCAGATCAATCTGGAAGCTTCCCAGTATCACACTGAAATGAGCTGCACTTGTGGAATTGACTTTACTGGCCAGTGTGGGAAGTCTGAGTAAGTACTTCCCTAGAAGACAAAATTTTCATTCACACTACTACCAACAACTGGAAACCAATAGAAAGAAATGGCGCAACCAAAAGTCTACCACTTGAGTACTGTGTGAAACCTGAAATCAAAAACAACTAAAGCCAGTAGATGAGTAAAAACAACAAAACGGGATTAAAAAAGTGATAACCAAAGCAAAAGAATGAAAAACATGGTGTCAAATGGGTGAGGCAATTTAACTGACAAACTGAGTAAATATTTAAAAAATAAAACAATTAACTGTCAAATAAACCACAGCACAGCAGTTTGAAAGCTACAACAGCAGTGGCTTAACTTTAGAGTACAATAGAAAAGTGTGTGTCTTTACAGTAAATGAGGTTCAGCCACTATTTTCTTTCAAGTATACTACAAATTTATTATGGCATCAGTGGTTCTACTCTCTCTGTAGCAGCTTTTACATCCTGCACATGACACTGCAGAGTAAAGTAAGGCCGTGCAGGGTACTAGTTTTCTTCACCTCGCTGGAGGTGATACATTAAAGTTATTGAATGCATTTAATTTTTTCAGTGTGATATACCCGCTAACAAAGAAAAATCCAAGCGTTATTGTGATCCTAAAAAGGACTTGTCATATATTTACCTTTTGTTTTTTTGCTGGAAATTAAGGCCTACAAGAGGCCTGTATGATGAAATGAGGAACAAAGATAAACAGGGCCCTACTACAAGCACTTTTGACTAAAAATGTAACTTGTTTAGGCTGCTGCTCACTCTCAAACTTGTATGTGAGTTTGGGCAAGCAGCTGAGGCGAGAGTAGGAGGGGTTCAGGGTGTAGATTAAGGCAGAGGAGTTTTAGGGTTAGAGAATGGGGGGAGCTTTAAGGTGAGGGGTGCAAGAAGGGAGTTCTAGGTTTAGGGAGTGAGGGGGATTAGAGTTAGGAAGCAGGAGGGGAGTTTGGTGTTAGGAAGTGGGAAGGAAGTTTAATGGTTAGGGAGTAGAAAGGGAATATTTGGTTTAGGGAACACTTGAGGAATTCAGGTTTAGGGATGAGGGTTGAAGTTTTAGGGTAAGGGATTGAGAAAGATTAGGAACTAGTTGTGAGTTTTAGAGTTACAGTTAGGGCTCTTGTAGGGCTATACAGTTTTATAGGGATGGATGTTGAGATGGCAAAGTAGCTACAGGTGATTGGGCTAGTTGGAGTTTCAAGCACTTGCTTTTTCAAGCAAGTGGCTGAGAACACGTGTGTCATGAGTTACTAGCATGTAGACCCAGATAAACACTCTCAGTCTGAAGAACTACATTATTCAGTATTGGGGATAGCATTCTATGTGGCAAAAAATATAAGAAGCAAACCATCAGTGTGTTATAACCCAGAAGAAAGCTGTGAATGTGAACAGAGCAGCAGAATTAACTAGAGTTCAGATTAATGATCTTGGCGTAGATATGGATTATGTAAAATTAAAAGTGGCAAAAGTCCTTTAAAATTAGAATAAATCTGTTAAGGTATGGTATAATGTAAAACTGCTTCAAACAATCTAGCAGCAAAGTGACCTACCAGTTTGCTTGATGACACAATTAAAGATGAAAGGCATATGTTAAAAAGCCAGCATACATTAGATTGTCTTTAAGTAGTACATCATGAAGAGTCCACCATGAAGAGTCCACATCTTTTCCTTGAGACTACCAGTAGGATCTTTTCTATTATACAGCTCTTCTAGGAGTTCTTAAACTCATGAATACTTGATTTTTAAACTTTTTTACACTGACTAAGCATGTTTCAGCTTGTTCTTCCCATTCAGAGAGGGCTTTTGGCTACCATGCTGTAGATGTTAATGTTATCCACAGAAAGGTATAGCTTTCATTCTAACTGCTTTGTACTTTCAGTAACAGAAGACACTTATTTTTGAAAATGTACATTATCTGAATACAGGTTTGTGCTTGATATGATTTAACTTACTTCACGTAATATACAAGGACACCCTGTTCCTTTAAAGTATGAATGTGGAACAGAGATGTTTTTGATAAGAAAATGTGGGAATCTGCTAATAATGTGAAATATCTAAGAAGTTTGCTTATTTCTAACTCTTCATCTTTGTATGTCTCAGGTGTTCTTCAAAACAGGAGTGCACCGATGCAAACAAGAGGATGTACTGGACAGGCTTAAGCCAAGGCAAGCAGAAGTGTCCATCAATGAACATCACACAGTCACACATCAACAAAGCTGAAACTATAACAATGGTAAGTCTAGTAAAACTGATACTTATGAAGTAAAAGTATATCTGGAAGCTCATTTTTATCAACCTTTTAACTGGCCCTTGTATCATATTTGACTATGGGTGACTGCACTTCAGTGTCACTTTCTCAGTATATTGCTGTTGGCAGCAGAGAAGCTTAGTTTATAATTTCCCAAGGAAGTGATTTGTCCTCACATATTAACACTTTTCAGTATGTATCCCTCTTTTATAACACTATACCTATTGACTTTTAACTTAGAGGTACTAGGGTTCTCCCTGAATTCTGTATCCATATATGCCAATTTCAACATGCTGTTATATACTACAGGATATAGGTAACATATTTGCCTTCTCAGATCTTTTATGAATCAGCTTTTGAGCATGTATCTTTGACATTCTCATCACTTATTCAATAATGTTATTTTTATCATTATTTTCCATGCTTTTGTACCTTATATGACTAAAAACAGAATTTTAAGTTATTCATCATTGTTACTGCAAAATGTTTATTTTGCAACACTGAACATTTTTGTTATGGATGCAGTGGTAATGGAGAACACTAGACCCTGCGTAAGTGCAAATCCAGAATATTAAGTGAGATGGTTACACAAAGTCCAGTGTTCTCTATTATCATCTGAAACTGTTATTGCCATTAAATATGATAAAAGTAAAAGGCATTCCATTATCACTGAGTATATCTATTGGCTGTCTGTAACATTATTTAGAAAAATTGTTAACACTGAATGCGTAACATGCCTTTCAAATGTGAAGCATTGAGGAACGTGGACTTTTTAAGATTCAAAATGAGGCACATTCCTCATAATTAGGTACACTTGAGAGGTATGACTAACAATAATGGTGTTTCTACCCATTGTTTTTAGCTTTGCCCTTGTTTCTTGAGCAAAGAAGTTGAGAGCAATGGCTGAAAAGTTATTCAACTATAACATTCTGAGAACTACGCACAAACAGTGGTGCTGTTTAGTGTTCCCCATTATCACCATAGATGGCATGTAGCATCTGCCAGCTGGGTTCAGCTATCATGTGGGACGAGTCATTGCTTGAGTTTGCCATCATTCAGTCAGTCATTACGTAAGATGTAAAACAGTCCTTGTAATTTGAATGAGAGATTCATGTCTCCACTGGCTGACCAGCTCCACCCTTCTATATTGTCTTTAAAATGTCCCGTAAAGAACTTTAGTTAGATTTTTTTTATTATTTAATCCATGTTTTATCCTAGTGTAGTTACTTTTTTCTAGTCTTGCACACACTGGAGAAGTAGGACAAGAAATCAGATAGATACATAGGAGTAGGCAGTGACTGTAGAACATTGTTTTGTGTAAATGTTAAAGTGGCATCCCCTTCTTGGAGATACATAGGAGTAGGCAGTGACTGTAGAACGTTGTTTTGTGTAAATGTTAAAGTGGCATCCCCTTCTGGGATATACATAGGAGTAGGCAGTGACTGTAGAACGTTGTTTTGTGTAAATGTTAAAGTGGCACCCCCTGTGGCAGATACATATGAGTAGGCAGTGATTGTAGAATGTTCTTTTGTGTAAATCTTAAAGTGGCATCCCCTGCTGGGAGATACATAGGAGTAGGCAGTGATTGTAGAATGTTGTTTTGTGTAAATGTTAAAGTGGCATCCCCTTCTGGGAGATACATAGGAGTAGGCAGTGACTGTAGAACGTTGTTTTGTGTAAATGTTAAAGTGGCATCCCCTTCTGGGTTTGTGACATTGCCATTATGGACAGAGCTTCATGCATATCTGGTTATTAAACCTCTATGCCAACTGGGTTATCTGTTTATGTTATCAGAACGCCTTAGGTGAATATTGTTAACCTACCCTGATGTTTTGTGGGCTTGGACTCAATTATATTATCTTAAGGGAATGAGTTAGCAGATATCTTACCCCCAACATAAAACCCGTGTTTATTTTTAGCCTATTTTACACACATTTTCACTTAAATTGGTTTTGCTTATATTAGCAACACCATTTTCAGGTGCTGAACAAGACCAGGCTATGTGGTCACCTAGACATTAAGTGCTTTCTTGTAAACAATACCCCCATCCTAGGTCCAAGGTTTTGTCCTAGTGTGTCTATTCTGGGTAAATGTGTCTTATTCTTTGAAAGAACGATCATGAGAGCAATTATGTGGCTTATTTATTTATTTTTTGTCTGTCCCCTGCTATTAGCATATTTTATTGCAGAGGACCTAGAAAAAGGATATGGTCACTAAAAAAAGTTGTATACAGCCGACATTGAGCTTACAACTTGCAAAATGAATGGTGGGCGTCAAATGTGATGTCACTTGAGTAACAGCTATGAGCAGGATAGATTAAGGTTAGACCGTGTCAGTGATAACTGGCTGTTGGGACATGGACTATTCCTCCAGCACAAATTAAAAAGTCAGAGATTGTGGAAGAGGTTGAAATCCACTAGCTAGGTAAAGTTGATTTTTACACACAGTATTGATTCTGGAACCAGACTTCTTCAATGAGGATGGTTTGTCTTTTACTCTAGAGTTGCACCTTTTGAAAAGGACCTAGCAGCATGTGGGAATATTTCCAACTCCACAGTTGGGTGCCATACATTTGAAGTTTGTGCAGTAGACACAACAGTCTCCTCAATGCAATTATGAGTTTCAGAAATGAAAGCTGATTGTTTGTGCATATGCACGTAATAGATATCCAGAGTATTCAGCCCTCTTAGACGCAATGAGAAAAGTACTTGAGACAGTACTGTCTACTGGTCTTGTACTTCTAAAGGGAAACATAACAGTCACATGGGGAAAGATGGAGACATATGGATGCAAATTACTGGGATGAATGTCGGCCCTAATCTAAACACAAATGATTTTATTGTTATTAGACTTCTACACTAGTCATGGTTACAAACTGGGCCAGCTGCTCCCCTGGCAATGAGGGATAAGGCCCAGACTACACCCCAGCCACCCAGGGTTCAATTAATGACTGGGTGACTGACAGAGTGGCAGGGAGGAATGGGCCTTACCATTCCAGGGGGAGAGGAGGAGGACAATCTTGAGGATCGTTCTCAAACAATGATCCTTGGGGAGTCTGGAGACCTTTGAGGAAGGGGTGTAGTCCTAAGAGGGATTAAGGTAGGAACATCATATAAGCTGCAGAGGAGGCAGGGGTGATACATCCATATTGCATTACATACCACCTCTAGGTACTACCAAGAGACCACAGTGGAGGGTAGAAATGGGGTAGAGTATTTAAAGGCTTCCCCTGATAGTGAGTCATCCAGCCCCTCCCCCCCCAGGATGCACTTGGGATCCACATTGGCCCCAGCCTACATGGAGGAATTCCAGGTGTGCTAAAAAGAAGACTAGCAGACCTGAGCAATGGACATGAGGCAACGGGGAAGAATGACATAGGATGAAGCAAAAGGGATGCCAAAAAAGTGGTCTGGTGTGGTCTGTTGCCAAATGGTGTTACTCTCATTGGACCTCTACACTAGTCATAGCTTTATAGTAACAAACATAGTATTTAGAAATGTAGCTGCTGATACATGCAGTAAAATAATAAAAATGACAGATGGCACCTAAAAATTCAAAACTGGTTATTCAATGCATCCTAAAAACTCAGCACTAGCCATCCATGAGTACAGAAAATACTATTTTAGAGCCGGCATTTAAACAGTAATTAAAAAGGAATACTAGACAAAATGCATATAACTGTATCTGATCTAACCTACTTCTACTTAACTGCAACCAATGCTGACTGTGGTCTTGCAAAATATACTTGTTTATTTCATAAGTATCTGCTTTATTTATCCTCACTTTGCATGTACAGTTGCTAATGTTACATGAGCATTATGTATGTTGCATAGTACTACTGTAAATAAATCTTGTGCCGCTTTGTATATAATGCTACTGTTACCCGAGTATTCTCTATGTTGTATATGTACTACTGTAAATAGTGTGAAACTTTATATGTAATGCTACCGTTGCCCAAGTATTCTGTATGCTGTGTAGTACTACTGTAAATAGTTCTTGTGAAACTTTGTATGTAATGCTACCGTTACCCAAGTATTCTGTATGCTGTGTAGTACTACTGTAAATAGTTCTTGTGAAACTTTGTATGTAATGCTACCGTTACCCAAGTATTCTGTATGTTGTATATGTACTACTGTAAATAGTTCTTGTGAAACTTTGTATGTAATGCTACCGTTACCCAAGTATTCTGTATGCTGTGTAGTACTACTGTAAATAGTTCTTGTGAAACTTTGTATGTAATGCTACCGTTACCCAAGTATTCTGTATGTTGTATATGTACTACTGTAAATAGTTCTTGTGAAACTTTGTATGTAATGCTACCGTTACCCAAGTATTCTGTATGCTGTGTAGTACTACTGTAAATAGTTAGTGTGAAGCTTTATATGTAATGCTACCGTTACCCAAGTATTCTGTATGCTGTGTAGTACTACTGTAAATAGTTCTTGTGAAACTTTGTATGTAATGCTACCGTTACCCAAGTATTCTGTATGCTGTGTAGTACTACTGTAAATAGTTCCTGTAGAGCTTTGTGTGTCCTTCCCAGTAAATAAATGGAAATAAGTAAATAAAATAAAATAAATGGTGCTAACCAGCTGCATTCTCAGTTTAGCCCAGTGGACTGTGTGGCATTATATTTTATTATAAACTCACTTCTTTTTCCACCAAAAGCTGCGTAATAATTTTGTCTTGCCTATCATCTAACATGGCACACTATAATATTGTGGCTTGCAAACCACGGAACTTAACCAGCACCAATCTTTTGAAAGCATGTAGCAACAGGACTGTCATATTTTAAATTCTCTATATATCCTTTTTATGTTTCTGTAATCAGTATGTAAAGTTATACTCCGTTAGTTCTTTGCACGCCTTGTGTGTAAGTACCCACGCGGACCCTTACTTCTTGTTTTGTTCTGGTAGCATGGCTTTCAAAATGACTACATATCAGCAGACTAACTAGATAACTTTTCTTACAGTTTAATTTCTCAAAGTCTTTTAGGTTTCTAATACCATGCAACCTTTGATGTTAGACAAATGTTCTCTTCACAGCACCCACACTGTGTCCAGAATTGTCTCTGCAATTCATACGGAGTTAACGTGTCGGTAGCATGCATGAATATGACCAAATTCTTTTTTTATGAGACCCATTGCTCCTACTACTATTGGAACTGTTTGGGCATCCTTTTTACAAATTGTCCTTACTTTTTGCCTGCAAAACTTGGTATTTCATGGCTTTGTTTCTCTGTGTGTAAAACACTGTAATCACTGGGTGTAGCAATTTCAGTGATCAATGCTACTTTTGTCTTCTTTTCATGGACTACTATATCTTATTTACTTTCATCTGTTTTTTGAACTGTTAGTAATAGGTGATTTCATGTGATATAAACTTTAACATTTTCTATAATGCTTTGTGTTTCATGTTTCGAATAGTTCTCAGCTACTTCAAGTATACATGCCTGCTGCCATTACTGTATCACACCCAGCAACAAGATGTGTGACTGTTTCCAATTCTGTTTTACAAAACCTGGATTTGTCAGTTTCTCCCACATATTCAGTTGACTAAGTAAAACAATGCGTACATCCTGGGCTGCCAATATTAACCTTTCATCTTTTGGTTGAAATTCGCCTCTCCTTAACCCATTCCTGCATTCGATCCTCATCAACATGAGGTTGTTCCAGGAGTTTCCTATACTTGCAGCTATATTTATGCCTTTTCCACATTTCTTGCCTTCTCATCTGATCCTTCACCTTACATTCTTTCTTTTGTTTTTTGGCACATTCAGTTGACGTCTGATTTTTATCTACTTCTGGTTTGATTTTCATTCTTGCTTGACGCCGATACATTCCTGCTAGACTAAGCAGGGAAGTCATCTTAGATTTATTCTCCTCATGTTTCAAAACTTTCACTATATTTGGGTCTTGTGTGGTCAGCAGATATGCATGCAGTCCCATGACTGCAGAAATATGCATGTAATCAGTTCCAATGAGGCCCATACCTCCTTTGGAACAGGGAATATATAATCTTGGCATACACTGATTTTAAGAAGTCATTTGATGAGTATACAGCATCCTTCTTGTTTTCCTGTCTAATCTATCCACCACCTTTTGGGGCCAGTCAGTCACTCCAAAACTGTAAGTTAGGACAGGAAGAGCAAATTGGTTTATAGCTTGAACTTTGTTCATAGATGTCAGCCCTTTTTTCAGGATTAATTTAAGTCTTCTAAAAGATTCCTTACTGAGTTTTATTCATATTTGTTCATGTTTTATTGTTGATACTTCATCAGTTCCCAAATATTTATACACTCCCTCTTCCTCAAGTTCTTTTGTATTACATTCTTGTCCCAAACTGATGTTTTCTTGGTGCTGCAGCTTTCCTGCTGTAAAGATTGCTTTTGCACATCTGTCAAGCCCAAATGACATACTTATTTCATCTGAAAAAGTTTTGACTACTTGGCAGTTGTGCTTTCAGTTCCTCATCTGATGAACTATATGGTTTTAAATCTTCGACAAAGAGAAGATGAGAAGTCTTTATACTTTGTTGTTTTCTGGGAGCAAAATTGTAGCCGTGACCTAATCTGTTAAGTAGGCGGCTTAATGGGTTAAGGGCAAGACAAAAGAGCAGCAGTGAGAGTCACCTGGAATATCCCCCTTTAAATTTTTATCCCTGGAATAATAATTTGCCCTTTATCATGGCTTAACCGCAAAATGATTTGCCACTGTTTCATGGTCGCTGTGATATAGTTTATCAGAGTAGGGTATATCTTATACATTTTTAAGCACTCTTTTATCCATGGATGGGGGATACTGTCAAATGTTTTTTGTAGTCTATACATGCCATACTTAGATTCTTCCCTTTTTACAATTCTCCACTATGACTTTAACAACAAATAATCCTTTGTTCCATATGACTTTCTTTCATTACCCTTTTGTTCTATTGCCATAATTTAGTTTTCTTCTAAATGACTATAAACTCTGTCAGCATCAGTTCCAGTGAATAGTTTATAAGTCATCGGAAGGCAAGTTATTGGTCTATAGTTTTTAGGGTAGCTTGCAGCTTCACTCTTAAGTAGGCGCATTGTTTTTCCTGTTGTTAACACTATTGAAAAGGACCAGCACTGCAGTAAACCAAGCCTGTGGGAAAAAAGTACTTAAAAATACTTAAAAAAAAAAAAAAAAAAAAAACTTCGGACTATGGAAACATCCAAAAGTAAACAATTCCAACAAACTAAAATGCAGCTTTGTTGGAATAAAGTTTACTTTGGGGCATTTCCCTAGTCCAAGTTTTTGTTTTGTTTTGTTTTGCTTTTTTCCTGTTGTTAGCCAGGCTGATGCCTGTTCAGGATGCACATATAAATAGTTCTTACTCATGGCTAAATTTTCATGCAAAGATGTTAATGTTTTTAACTAGAAGTTAGGCACTACATCTCGGCCTGGGGTTTTCCTTTTAGAGGCTTTTCCTAACTTTTTTCCAATCTCTCTGGCCGTTACTTCATCCCATTTCATATCTTGTACTTTTGAATTTCTTATTCTTTCTTTTACTTCTTCTATCCATTAAGCATCTTTGTTATGTTCCACAGGATCTTCAGAAATATTTCTCCAAAATGTATCTATTTCTTCTTTTTTTTGGTGGTCTTTCAATTCCTTTTACCTTGTTTCCCAGATCTCTATAAAACATTTTGGGGTCATCATTAAACTGTTTATTTTGTACTTTTCCTTTATATTTATATGTGTATCTTCTTTTTCTGCATGTGCTGATATTTTTAATTTATTATTTGTGATAGTGCATGATAAATTCTGATCCATTATAATATTGTGCATTGTTTTATCACGTCTATCTTTCTAAGTATTTTTGTTGATCTGTTCCCTCTTCTCTACTCTTCTAACAGTGCCACTTCTTGTTTAATTGCTTTATAGTTTTTTCTGTTTGACACTTCCATGATGGCATTTGATTTCTCCCCATCCTTTCCCTAACTAGCTGTGTTCTTGTGGTAGGACTTTATCTGTTATTAATTTGGCTGCATAGTAATGTATCATATTTACTTCTGTTATATCGCATGAATCTCTATCAACAGTCCTAATTACTGTGGTCATTTGTTTTATGAAACTTCTAACTTTTTGGGTTTTATTGACCTTCTGCTGTCTGTTTCTTTCATTGCTCTTAATATATCTATCTATCGCTATTAAATCAAGCAACTCTTTTCTTAGATCATTTTCTTCTAAACAGAGGGTATATTCTTTGTTCGCCTTTTCCTGCAGGCATTCTATAGGAAGCTCCAGAGCTTCTTCTTGTGCCAGGTTCTCTTCATTTTCACCCTGTGTCATCCATTGCTCTTTCATGTGGGAACTCACTGGCCTATCACTCCACGACATTGACTCTGTCAGAGTTGCCACAGTTTCCTTTTCTTCACCCTTGCTGTATAGCCCTAACTGTACCTTTGTACTGGTTTCCTGTGGGAGGCTGCAAAGTATCTTCATATTTCAACTGATCTGATGTTTTCTGCTTAACTGGTTTCTCCTTAATTTGGGTTTCCATTGCTCTATCTTGTTTTGTTGTTATCTGAGCTAAATTTTCTACACTAAATCCTTCACTTTGCAGGTGCTCCATAACCTCAGTTTCTATTTCTTTAACCTCTCTATTACTAATCCTCTTTTCTACTTTTCCTCTTTGTTTTCTTATTTTTGTATTGCAAACTTTTCTATATCTGGCTGTCATTGCCTGTATTTCTCTTCAAATATCTTTTTGGTGCTGCTCTGTTTGCATTGATTAGTTTTGCTTTCTCCTTTGCATAAATATTGCATCATATTAAATCTCTTTTTCTTTCCCATGTCCATATTTCTTCTTTAGATTTCTCCTGCTCCTCTTGTTTCTCCTTACTTTGGGGACTAGTTGCTCCAGCATGGTGTGATATGTCCTGTGTTAGACTTACTACACTGAATCCTTCACTTCACAAATATTCCATAACTTCAGCTTCTCTTTTTTTAACTTCTACCTGACTAATCTTCTGTTCTACATTTCCACTTTGTGATATTATTTTTATAGTGAAATTTTCCATATCTGGATGCCTTTGTCTATATTTCTCTTTGAATATCTTTGGGGCTGCCTTTTTGTGTTCATTAATTTGGCTTTCTCCTTTGCATAAATATTGCACCATATCGGATCTCTCTTTCTTTCCCATGTCCACATTTCTTTTTATACCCTTCACACGTCTCTAAATTTTCCTCTTTAAGTTACCTAGCTGGGTGAGTTTGTCAGTGTTGCAGACTGGGGGAATAGTATCAAATGCCTTGGCTAAGTCTAGGTATTCTGTATGCATAGATTTCCCCTTGTTGAGGGCCTTGGTGAATGTCTCGAAAGTCCACCAGGTTTACCAGGCATGATCTCCCTCTGACAAATCCAGATTGAGTAGGGTCAGGTGTTCGGAGATTATCTATGTCTTTGCTGATAATTGTCCATGATGATATCCTCCATGGTCTTGCAGATAAGGTTAGTCAGGCTAATAGGTCTGTAGTTCCCAGGGTCAGTGGAAGCACCACCTTTGTGCAAGGAGATAACGGTGGCCTTTTTCCAGTCAGCTGGCATGAAGCCGGTGCTTAGACTATGATTGAAAAGAGTACCCCGTAGTGTTGCTAATCCTTGTTTAAGCCCATGTAGGATGCAGCCTGGGATGTTATAAGTTCTCATACAAGCTGTGTTTTTGACCTTAGAGAGGGCGTTCACGACCTGCTCTTTAGAGATACAAGGTAGAATTCAGGTGTTAGGGATTTCATGGGGTAAGTGCTAACCTGGTAGCTGACAGGTTCTGTGAAAACTTCACTCCCCTGTCACCATGACAATGTCCACAGGCTCAGTATATAGGGTATCATTAACTACCAGTTCGGAACAAATCTGGGCCTTTTTTCCTTTTAGGTTACAGATGTAAGTAAAGAACGCCTTATGCCTTTCCTTAGTTGAGGAAGCTAATCTGGATTCATAGTTGCTTTAGAGGACCTCACAAGAAGTCTTATTCACTTGTTTAAGCTGAGTAGGGATTGTTTCCAGTTTGGGGCTTGCTCCCTCTTACTCTTAGACAGCAATTTCTTCCTCTTATTGTAAAGCCTGTTAATGGCAGTTGTCCACCAGGCAGGTTTCCTTGAGGAGCTTGTTTTGATCCTATCAGGTACAGCTGAGTCAATGCAGTTATACAGGTGTTTGTACAAAGCATTTGTGTAGAACTTGGCATAGTTGCCAGTTCCATCTGAGGGAGGAGGTGCAGTGAAGCTATATATACCATCCCATAAGAAGTTATAATCTGGGGGGGGGGGGGGGGGGCAGGTGTGATAGTTACTTTGAGATTGATTTGTGGTCAGATCTCACCAGGGATGTCCTCATAGTGGGGGAGCTACAGTGTTCCCCCATATTGGTAAGTACTAGATCCAGGATATTAGCACCCATTGTGGGGGTGTCAACCAGCTAGTCCAGGGCATTGGAGTTAATGAAGTTATCATATAGTACGCAAGCATAGACTGATAGATCCAGACTCATGACTAGAGGACACGTAGCTTAAAGTCGAGCGTTATTTGTAAAGCTTTTCCTAAAACATTTTTTTTTTGTGAGACACTGTAGTCAGTTATTATTAACAATATCATTCTAGGGTTTATAAGCTTCAGTAAGTAGGTTCACAATTTTTCATTATAAGCATCACATCTTCACACCCAGTTTCAAAACACAAAGTAATTTCCATGAATATATTTTTATTAGACTAATCTTATTGCGATTTAAAGTCATCCCTCTTGCCCAGCTCCATGACAAAGAGGGATGATGCCCTGACTACAACTCAGACATGCTGAGTTTAGTTAGAAGTTCAAGCAGCCAATGCCAGCTTGCCC
Source organism: Protopterus annectens (assembly GCF_019279795.1). Lineage (NCBI taxonomy): Eukaryota > Metazoa > Chordata > Ceratodontiformes > Protopteridae > Protopterus > Protopterus annectens. The sequence goes on from NC_056740.1 coordinate 182,415,458, forward strand.
AACCTGGGAGGAAGGAAGGCAATCCAACTTGCATGGAGCATGGTATGCAGCAGATGGGTTAGGGCATGTGCTTGGCTTTGTGAAACCATGCTGATGTGGTAGCTGTTGTGTGGTGTGCACAAACATGCACACCCACGAGGAGCAGCACTATATGGTAACCTGTGTTGAGAAGCATGTTATTGATCATAGGTTCACAGGTTCATAGGTAGGTACTAGTCTATTGGCCCTAGGGCCTATATAAGCCTAGCCAAACGGTACCCTGGCTTTTGCCACCCAAGAAAATTATTTTCTTGTGCCCCTGTCAAGTAGAGCCACAGAAGTAATCCCTGGGGTGAATTTCCTATCTCCCATCAAATCATCAAGATTTTTCTTGAAGAGTGCTAATCAGGAGCTTTGTTTGATATAGATAGGTAGCTTGTTCCAGAGTATGGGATGTCTCTGAGACAGGAATCTATCCCTCCAGCATGTTCTGTGTATTGTGGTGACACGGTTTAGGTCCCTAGAGCATGTAGCTCAATGGGATTGGGATTTCTTTATGTGGAGCATGTCCAACAGATCTGGGTTTGACATAGCTTTGTATGTTAGGTAAAGATTGCCTCTGAGTAGGCGATATGTGACAAAGTAAAGCTGGAGTTTTTTTTAGACGATCTGCGTAGGGCATCTGTTTGAGGCCAGTAATCCTCTTTGTGAGGTATTTCTGTGGCCTTTCCAGTTGTTGTAGATATCTTGTGAGGTACATACCAAAAGGGGTGTTGTACTCTATAATAGGTCTAATGAGTGATGAGTAGAGGGGGAACAATGACCTCTTTTTTCCTGGATGAGAAACCTTTTGTGATGAGGTGTGCAATGTAGAAGGATTTCCTGACTACTGTGGCGATGTGATTATCAAAGGAGAGACTACTGTCCACCTGTGTCCCAAGGTCTCTTATCACACTTTTGTGTTAAGTAGACTACCGCCTATGTGGTAGTTCATGGGTACAGAGTTTTTACCAAAAGGGATGACAATGCACTTTTTGGCATTAAGCTTGAGGCCATGGCTTTGACACCAGGCATCTGTCTCAGTTAAGCCCTTTTGTAGGATGTCCACATCGTTAGGAGATTTGATTATGGCTCCTAGTTTGCAGTCATCTGCGAACTTTGTTAGCCAAAGACCTTCTGTGTTAGCCACAAACAGCGCCAAAAGGCCATGCTTACTTTTCATAAGTATGTTACCTCTGTCCTCATATGCTGGCAATTGTCTAAAACAATGAGAGTATAGCATTGATCAAAGAAAGGTAAAACATAAAAGCTACACCAGCAGCAAGTGAAGAAAGATTAACATCTTCCAACATTGAACAGGAAACCATTAAACCACCCCAAGAATACAAAACAACCCCAACAAAAACTTCCCCAAGAATATGAAACATCAGTACAACATACACTTCAGTCCAAATAGAAGAAAACATTGCAGTGATCATAATATTGAACAGGACAAATGGACTACAGCTGAAAGTAAAATAAACTTCCAGCATACAGACTTGAACCTAAGGTATTACCTTTGCTAGGTAAGGATCAGCACCATTGTGCTAGCATGCAGCTGGCAAGGGCCTGCTGTATTCCAATACTTATAGTCTATTGCTGTTGCCATTGAATGATGCAGCTGTCATTTTTTTTAGCGTTACACTGATGTTGTGCTCTCAGTATTTCAGACAGTTGTCAATATGGATATTCAATGCTATTTGATTGATAACATGCTGCTCGACTTGAGGTGATTCAGTAGGAAGTTAGGAAGCCAGCACTACAGGTTAGCATATCTGTAGGTATGCAAGGCAGCTGCTGAGGAATAATTAGAAATAAAAATAAAGAAAACTCAGGAGCGACCTACATGATAGCCCCTGGTAATCAGTTGTCAACACATGAGCAAGCTGATTGCAGGAGGGCTACCTTTCTTTTCTCAGTTTTATGGCCTCATTGTTTCAGACTTCACCAACATGGATGTTCTTCACTCTTTGATTGATAACATGCTTCTTGGTATAGCACATTTTGATCTGAAGGTAGGTTACCATCATTAACTTTTGCTACACTTTCTAGTAATAGTTTTGTCATGTTGTTCTTCTAAAACAAAATGTCCCTAACCCTTCAATGCTATATACTAGCTGTGTTCTCTCTCTCTCTCTCTCTCTCTCTCTCTTTGTCTCTCTCTCTCTCTATCTCTCTCTCTCTCTCTCTAAAGGCAAAATTACAACAGCTTTTAAGTACAGAATACTTATTAACACAACTTGAGTAATGCAAGCAGTAAATATTACAAACAAATGCAAGTTATGATAATGAATAGCTTGAACTAAAATGTAAATCATATATAATTTTACTTTTTGTCCAAATTCTGGAATTTTCTGGTAGTTTCCTTTGAAAAAAAATGCAAAATCAATGTCCATTTTCAGAACTAAAATAGCCATTTGTGACTTAGTCACATTTGCCACTTTGAAAAGCAAGTAAGTAAATAAATTGCTTTCTTGCCACCAGAAATACAAAGTAAATACTTGTTTGTTTACTATTATTTACTGTTGACTCTGAGTACAAACTAGTCTTTACTTTACATTGGTTACTTTATGAAAAGGCAGATAAATATTTTCAGGTTCATACCAAAGGTCATTCTAACAGTGATGGCCATTTTACCAACTTGATCCTGGGGTTTGATATTGTGTGAGGCATTTGTATTAGTCAACTGGTCTTCGTGTGTAGCTGTGCTAAATGTGTGTTTTATTTCCTGAGCACTTTTTTGTTTCTTGTTTCTTAGGTAGTTTGGGCTCCCATCCTTATATTCTACATTCTAGGAACTGTTCTTTTTGTTAATCAAAACTTCAGACACAGATTTTACTATACTAAGATGTGGAGATCTTATGCCTTGGAGTGAAATCACTTTATGTACATTGTTTTATAAACTTTTTGGCAAGTCATCTTTTTATGACCCATTGTTTGCATTAAGTGTAATGTTAAAATGCTGTTTCTGTGAAATTTGGAATAGTAAGTGAGGGGGCAGAATCTGTGGAGTGTTCTGATGGGGTCAAGGACACAGTATTAGGAAACAGCCAAGTAGGTTTCAAGGTGGATACAAGAACGTAGTAGGAGTAAACTTGTGGCAGAATGAAAACAATTAAAAAAACTGCTGTTTTTATTACATTAGTAGATATTATGAAAATTCTTGCTATTAAAGAACTGATTTTTTTTTCACAGATTGTAATAACACTGTTGGGGAATATTCCAAATCTGACTGACATGAATGTATCTTGCAAATATGGAACTGTCACTAAGAAAGCAGCTAATCACAGCCAGGAGCTTGTTACTTGCCCATTTCTGCCACGTCACAAATACCCAGACTTTCCTCACAAGCAAGGTATTTAATGTAACAGAAGTACAGTTTGAAGGGCAGTGCCTGTATGCAAGTGTTTTTTTTTTTTTTGCTTTTTTGTTTGTTTACTTTGAAGTTGTGGTCATTCACCTTTCCCCTTTTTTACCACAAAGTGGAAATGCTTAGTTCTCCTTGACAGCTACAGCAGGGACACAATGGGTGGCTTCTTGAAATTGTCAAGTCAATTATGTTACTATGACAAAGTGAGAAAATGAGACCAAATAAAAAAGGCTATTTTTACTTAATAATACAAACGTTCAACAGTACTTTAGCATCCTTGGGCAGTTTTTGTTGTGGCGCTATTGCAAGTTTGTATCATGTCATAATAAGTTGTTTATAGTAGACTGAATGTCCTTACATATTTCATTACAAAATCAGTTGCTGCTAAGGCTTTTTTTTAAGCAGCAGAAGGGTTTCAGATTACTTCTGATGGCATCAGGAGTGACTCTGGCATCATGGTACACGACATGAATATGTCTGCATATTTCTGTCTATGCTTCCTATTTATTTAATAAAGGGAAGCCTTAGCCCCCCCCCCCCCCCCCAGACCTGTATAATTTATTTGTTTGCATTTGGTTACCAGGAAGGTCTGACTGGATCATGCAAGACCCCTTTTCATTGGAGGCTCAAGGAGAAAAGCTACAAAAATATATTTATTGTTTAGTGAAAGAAAAACATATAATGATGATATAAAGGTAAATGAAGGGCAATGATAAAATACAATTTTGTTTAATCTCTCATGTATTCACTCACATTTCATCTTAATAGATTCTTCTGTATTATGAAAAGAATTAGAACACAGGACAAAAGTATTGTCTATTCTACAGTGTGTCAGCTCAGTTATAGGGAAGCACACAGTATTAAAGCTTGATTAACTTTTCCTTATCTGCTAATTGCCTCAATCGGGAGAAACAGTTGCCAAAAATAATGGTTGCTATAAGCAGAATAGACTGTATATGTCAACCACAGAGTGCATGATTTGTAAAAATTGCCATACCTGGGTTCAAAATATGTAAAATGTCACATATATGCCATGGTTGCTAGAACATTGTCTGCTAAATCACATATTCTGTGAAGCGGAAACTTGCAAAGATGATTTTTTTTTTTGGCATGTAAACCAGGCATTACAATTTTAAAATTGGGACTGAGGGACTTGACCCTTAGACTGCACTTGCCCAGTTAACCTTTCATTATTCCTAAGGCAATAGGGCAGTAGAATTTTAGAATGCTGTGAACACCATTCTGGGAAGACTATATCAATTGATATCATCATAGCCTAGTACCAAGCTAAGACCCAAGCTTTCTTGTAACAATGATTAATTTTCTTTTAATGTGCACATCAATACTTTTATTTGTCTTTTTGAGCTCAGCATGACCTGCATTTTCAGTCATAAAAATACTGCTTCTGATTCCTATTATCTCTGCTGAAGGAATTGCTCAGTCCAAGACTGCATTACGTAAATATGCTTTCTTATGTTTCATGAGTGTATCACCTTTATCTTCATATGTGTGAAATTCATGCTTAAAACTATGATAATTTATCAGTAACTAAGTAAACTGCCTTGTAATATAGCCAATAACCCATGCCTGGGTGTGGGTAATGCTGGATTTACCCTAGGTTGGCGTGGTTTGGTCACGAGGGCGAAGCAAGATCTCCATTGCTTTTTTCAAAACTGTCTCGCTATGTTAAATGGGTTTAACATAGCGAGGCAGCTTTAAAATAAGTAATGGAGATTCTCCGTTGCTTTTTTTAAAGCTGTCTCGCTATGTTAAACCCATTTAACATAGCGAGACAGGTTTAAAAAAAAAGCAACGGAGAAAGCAAGATCTCCGTTGCTTTTTACACACTGTCTCGCTATGTTAAAGGAGTTTAACATAGCGAGACAGCTTTAAAAAAAGCAACGGAGATCTCTGTTGCTTTTTTTAAACCTGTCTCGCTATGTTAAACTCCTTTAAAATAGCGAGACAGTGTTTTAAAAAAGACTTATACTAATGGAAAAAGTCCGGGCGACCAGACCTTTTTCCATTAGTATAAGTCGATTTACAATGTGCACGCTGACCAACCAGCGTGCACGTTTTGGAGTATTAATGGGGGGTCATGGTATAATTGAAGGTAATATATTGTTAAAGATTGCTTCTTGAGCTACAAGGGACTATTAATCCAGGCAGTCTATTTCATAAGGGTAAGCCTACAACTGAGCAAGACTTTTTTCATGCTTGGCTTACTGTATTGCCATTTAGTATAAACATACAAGTAAGTGTCCATTAAGGAGTGGCAATGTCTGGACTGAGTATCTGCCTATCTAACTATCTGTCTATCTTTATCTATCTATATATCTATTTATCTCTATATTTGTCTATTTATCTAGCATTGACCAGGTTAGCCCCAGTAGGTCTGTGGCCTCTTTTTTGAACTTCTCATTAACAAGAGATTGGCAGTCCTGCCAGCGAATGCTGAAACTATATCTCCATCCAGTATTACACTCTGGATGCAGTCTCCATGGATCCAGCATTACACTCTGGATGCAGTCTGCAAGGATCCAGCATTACACTCTGAATGTAGTCTCCATGGATTCAGTATTACACTCTGGATGCAGTCTCCATAGATCCAGCATTGCACTCTGGATGCAGTCTCCATAGATTCAGCATTACATTCTGGATGCAGTCTACATGGAAAACGTGTGCTTTATTACAGCTACTCAGCAGAGTTTAGAGGTTCACAGGAAGTTTCTAGTGATGCATTTAAGGAGACTATTGAGGAGCCTAGCCTAATTTCTCAGTTGCCCCAAACTACTCTCTGGCTAAATGAGTTGCTCAGAGAACTCACAGCAGGCAAATGGAGGCTAAGGGAATCACACACTTAACTAGAGGAATCCGACTGTTAACATCTTATAGCTTTAATCATCTGTGTTAACTGTCAGATTCTGTGTCGCATTTGTGTTATCTGACAAAGGTTAGTCCTTTTCCTTAGACATGCATGTAATTACAAATTAGAGAAAGAGATAAGCAAGCACCTCAACTGGAATCCAATGTTAGAATCTTCTAGATAATACTCCACTTATATCATGGAGTCCCTGAGGTTGTAGACTAAGGGCATCTTCTGTGTTTGTTGCCTTGTTGTCACATTTCCTACTGAATGGGGGGTGGAGGAGTTATAGATACAGTTTGCAATGCTCAGGAGAATGCATCCTGCTTTTGGATTGTCATTCATAGTGTATTACCCGTGTTCCAAGGAAGAGATTATGCTGCTTGGTCTTGGTGCATATTATCTCAGGCATTTTCTTGATGAGAAACTAAATTTTGTTATCTGATATTCATTCAGGATACAGACATTCCTGCAAATGAATTCAGTCAGTATGTTAAAAGTATTTTTTTAATTGTGTTTTATTAAAAACTTTAGCGACCACTTTTTATGTTCATAGGTTCATAGGTAAGTACTAGGCTATCTGCCCGAGGGCATATGTAAGCCTAGCCAGAATGTGTTGGCTTTCACCGCCCCCTTAGATTAGTTCCCTGTGCCTCTGTCCAGCAGAGACATTAGTTCCCTGTGCCTCTGTTCAGCAGAGCCACTGCAGTGATCCCTGGGGTACATTTTCTGTTTCCCATCTACTCGTCAAGGTTTCTCTTGAAGAGTTTTAGTGAGGGGCTCTGCTTAATGTAGATTGGAATCCTGTTCCAAAGCATGGGGAGTGTCTGGGACAGAAATCTATCCCTCCAGCAAGTCATATTTATCATTATGGTGAGGTTTAGATCCCTAGAGCGTGTGGCTCTCGGGGATTTGTTTTTTTTTAGGTGGAGCATGTCCATCAATTCTGGGTTGGACATGGCCTTGTATGTCAGACAGAGATCACCTCTGAGTAGGCGGTATGCAACCGAGTACAGCTGGAGTTTCTTCAGTTGGGCTGCATAAGGCATCTGTTTGAGACCAGTAATCCTCTTGGTGAGGTACTTCTGTGGTCTTTCCAGCTGTTGCAGGTGTCTTGTAAGGTACATCCCAAATGGGGCATTGTACTCTATGATGGACCTGATGAGTGATGACTAGAGGGGAGCAATAACCTCTTTTGTTCTAGATGTAAACCCTTTTGTGATTAGGTGGGCCACATAGAAGGATTTTCTAACCACATTAGCAATATGATTATCAAAGGAGAGATTACTATCTACTTGCATCCTCAGAACCCTTATTTCATTTTCTGTATTTAGGGGACTGCCACGTATGTGGTAGTTCGCGGGTACTTTGTTTTTTCCAAAGGGGATGACTATGCACTTTTTGGCATTTAGCTTGAGGCCATAATTTTGACACCAGGTATCTGTCTCAGTGAGACCCTTCTGGAGGATGTCTGTGTCAACCAGAGAGTCAATTATGGCCCCCAGTTTGCAGTCATCTGTGAACTTGGTCAGCCATAGTCCTCCTGTGCTTGCCTGTACCTCTGAGAAGTATATACCAAACAGGAGGGGTCCCAGGACGCCACTTGTAACCGGTTTAGAGTCGGACCTAGAGCCTGCAACTCTCACCGTGTGGGTTCTATTTGTAAGCCAATTGGCAACCCATCTCGTGACGTAGGGGTTTATGTTCAGGCTGGTGATCTTGTCTGTAATACCAGAATGGGGAATGGTGTTGAAAGCCTTTGCGAGGTCTAGGTAGGCTGTATGGACCTCCTTTACCTCATCTAAAGCCTTGGTAACTGTCTCAAAGAAGTCCACCAGGTTTAGGAGGCATGATCTGTCCTTAACAAAGCCAAACTGGGTAGGTTCCAATGTTTGTAGGTTCCCAGTGTCATTGTTAATGAGTTCCATGATGATGCGCTCCATAGCCTTGCAGACCAGGCTAGTCAGGCTTATAGGGTGATAGTTTCCAGGGTCCGTTGTGGCTCCCACTTTGTGGAGTGGGATAACTGTTGCTAAGCACCACTCTATGGGTATGTAGCCTGTAGAGAGGCTGAGTTTGAACAGTGTGTTTAGGTGAGGGGTTAGTTCATTTTGGAGTTCATGTAAGACACAGCCTGGGACTCCGTCCAGTCCCATTGAAGCTGTGTTTTTGGCTTTGGATAGGACTGTTTTAACCTGTGTGTCAGTGATTGCCAGGGCTCTACATTCTAATGGTATGGTTATGGGCCCTTTAGGGGGTGAGAGGGGGTGAAGTTTGCAGTAAACCTGTCTGCCAGAATGTTGGCAATATCAGTCAATTTAGTGTATTTTGTGCCATTCTGCACTAACTCAGAGCAGACCTGAGAGTTTCCACTTAGGTTCTTGACATAGTTAAAGAACGCTTTGTGGTTATCTTTGGAGTCCATGGCAATTTTTCTTTCGAAGCTAGCCTTGGATGATTTTATGAGGGATTGTAGTTTCTTGCTGATACTGATTAGGGATGTCTTTCCTTCTTGGGATTTTACTCTTTACTGTACTAGTTTCCTCCTTCTATTGTATAGCTTGTTTATGGCAGGGGTCCACCAGACTGGCTTCCTTTTCTTTGAGGAGTGAGTCTTGGTTTTGCTTGGGATAGCATGATCTATGCATTCTTGCAGGTGCTCATAGAGTGCCTTTGTAAGGTTTCAGCAGCTTGGACAGCATTGTCCTTTAGCATGGGGGCTGTGAACCTTTCCACCTCAGTCTTAAGTAATGTGAAGTTTGCTTTTGAAAAGTTTTTCACGGTGGTTTACTTGATTGGGGGTGGGGCGGAATGTGGATATCCAGTGTAATTAGTCTATGGTCTGATCTAACCAGCGAGGGGTTGACCTCTGGTGTAGAACACCGGTCGCCCATGTTGGTGATGACCAGGTCCAATATGTTGTCACCTCTGGTGGGGTTGTTGACCAACTGATCCAAGGCGTTTGAGTTTATAAATCCTAGGAAGCGTTGGGCAAGGGAGTTAGCACTTGAATAGTTCTCCCAGTTAATGTTTGGGTAATTGAAATCACCCAATATTAGGGCATTTGGTAGGGCCTTCATATTTTCCAGTGTCTCCAGAAATGTGGAATGGGGGTCCTGGGTCATGGTGAGTGATCTGTAGTAAGCTACAATTTGAATTGCAGTTTTGTCTGTTGTTAGTTGCACATGGATGATCTCTGAGGCATTGTACTGCACCACTAACCTGGAGGTGTGGGTATCCTTGATGAATATGGATACACCCCCGCCTTTTGTGTTTCAGTCTGGGTTCTGTGGCCAAAAAGTATGGTATGAGTATAGCCTGGTAGTGCTGGGGTGCTCTCTGGAGCCTTAAACCAGGTTTCTGTTACTGCACAGATATTGATGTTCCCTATACTGAGGAGTGCCTCAAGTGCGTGCATTTTGAGATTTAGACTTCTTGCGTTGAGTCGCATTACCCTTAGTTTTTGGTTACTTGTGCTATTTACGGTGGTGGGTTGTCTTTTGAGCCTTGCCTAAAAAGGCACTATGGGGGAGGCAAAAGCCTTGGCCAATATTCGAAAGCCTACGGGTGACAGGTGCAAGCCATCTCTTGCAAAGCAACATGGCTTGCCGAGCATGTCATCCTAGGCGGACAGATACTGGATCCCCTTTGAATGACAACAGAAACTTAGCCAATTGTTGAAATTGATCATTTTTTCTTTATACTGTAGGATCATTCTTGCTGAGGGCAGAATGCTACTTAGGGTCAGGGTCATACTGGCTTGGGCTACGTGATCAGAGAGCTCTTCCATGTCTCTTTTCATGTAGTCCAGGGAGGTACATCTCAGATCATTCACACCAACATGGACAATGACAGATTCGTATTTGTACTTGTTCTGGAGTGACCTGAGTGCTTGTGTTATGTGGCAGATCCTGGCATCTGACAGGCAGCTAACTGTAACCTTCTCCTTGTCCAGCCTAGTTAGTGGGACATCAGTGTGCCTGACTATAGAGTCGCCTATTACTAGTGTGTTGGGTATGTTATTTTGCCTTAAGGGCTGTGATTGCATGGCACACTGATTATGTGAAGTGTGTGTTTCATGGTTTGTGATGGGGTGTGGAGGTTGCTTGGGTGTATGCTTTGGAGGTCTTTTTGCTTTTTATTTAGAGCCTCCGAATATGTTTTTGTGTATTTATGTGTGTTATTTGCCGGTGTTGGTTTAGTAGGTCTGTGTGAGACTGGTGGTGTGTTGCAAGTATTTTCCTCCTCTTCTTGAACGTCAGTTCCAGTCTTGGGTTGTGAGAGCTTTGCCTCCAGTTTGGCTGTATAATTGCATCTCTCGCATATATTAGTGTTTGGTGGTAGAAGGAGATGGTTGTCTGTGTACATGAGGCAGTTGTAACATTGCCTCAAAATTCCCAAATTCACCAGTTGGACTGGAGAGTACACCTGAAACTGCCCTTTGGACATGCCTGAATAGGTAAAGTGAGCTGTTTTACTGATTGGCTGGTAGGGATGAATAGAGAGCCTTGTCCTTCTGGACAGTATAGGGGTAATGTGTATTACTATTTGGGTTTTTTTTTTTTACATTCGTTACTCTGATCATTTGGACATGTGGACTATAACCACAGTTCTGCTTGTAATCACAGTCCAGTATGTACTCAGTTTCACATTTCTGAAATACAGAATGATTTTCTTGTAGATAATTAGTTTATGGCCTTCTGTAAGGAGCAGAAACATATATTTACAGTTTACAGTACTGTTTAAAAATTACATTAATAAATGACTGTATGTAATTAACATTAAAGCATTTGCATGATTTTAAATTACTTTTTTGTTCCCCTCTCTTAGCTTATGTAGAACTTCCCATCACTCTGGAAGTCAACGGTACAAGTATTGTAAAAGACGTTATTATCATCTATGATTGTGAAAGAAATGGATTAGTAAACCCAAAGTCATCGTAAGTTGACATTCCTAAAACAATGTATTGTTGTACTGATGTAGTAAAGCTAGTGCAATGTAATTCTTCTTGTTCATTTCTTTTTGTCTGTTATTTTTACGTCTTCACACAATGTAGTCTGATCTCATTTTTACCATAGCCTTATTATCTTTATCGAAAGAAAGTAGTGTGAACACTGAAAAAAACAGTAATCATTCTAAAATATATACAGATCACCGTCATAATATTACAACATTTCTTATTATCTGTATGTGCTAAAGTATTTTAGTGAAATTTTGCAAGTGCTCTTTTGACATACTCTAGCATGCTTTAGAAAACTAGAGTCAGTTTTGCAAAACAATGAATCAAAGACAATGTTATAAAAGGATGGTGCAAAGGTTGTCTGCTTAATGGTATGTAATGCCATAATGTGTTGTAATCTGATGGACTGGCTGTTTGAAGGTGTAATATGGTGTCTCAGTTTATATTCAACTTGTTAGTAAAGATGATTAACAAATAAATGTGCCCTGTTGCAACAGTTTGAGAAAAATAGCTTGACGGTATAGAACATAGTGAGTTGTTCTAGGTTAATGAGTGGCATACAGCACCTCTTCATACTCTGTCTCCTGAAGCTTTACTCACCACTTAAATCATTGTCATCTCTCACATTGAATCTGCTCTCCACATTCTCACAGCTTGCCCCCATGATTAACTGCAGCAGACTCCAGTTTCTGCATAAATGGCAACCAAAAGCTATGGTAGCCTTTCCTCACTGCAGGGTACATTTCTCCGTACAATATGATCCATGCATTGTCACATGTAAACAAAACACAACTTGGAAGTTTCTCTCTTTATGTGGCATTTCTTCGCTGTTCCACATAATCTCTGCATATGTTTATGAAAAATCTCACAATGCTTTCATTATAATTTTGTCCCCATGGCTGTTCTATCTTATTGCAGGAAAAATCTTCACAGAAAGGTGTTTCTGATATTGTTTTCTTCCCTCCCATTAGAATAACAAAACAAAACTTTGCCAGATCAACAGCCTAAAAATTACTAAGTCAGCTGTCAATCACCGTTTGTGGTTAGCATATGTATGAAGAACAAGAGGTGTCATATTTGGATGAAAAAGTGAGTGAGTGGGGAATACGTTTTTACAAATAAGGAATTTTAGCTTTCACTAAAGTAAATACTATAATTACTGTTTGTAGGTACTAGAAATTGTGCAAGCCATTTAGTTCTCAAAGGTTGTATTTTTAATGCTGATTGACTAAAAGAAAAAATATACACACACACACACACACACTCACACACACAAACTGATATATACGTATGTATATAAGTATATAGATATGTAGATATGTATATATAGATAAATATGTAGACATGTAGATAAAAATATATATAGTATATGACATTATGACATTCAGACTGAAAGTAGTCAAAAACATTGACATCCACCTACTTGCAGCCTACATTTCTTTATGCCTTTCTTATTTCTACCCAACTCCACTTCACGTTGACAAGTAAACTAGAGTAATGCTTTAATAAAATAGCCAAATTTACTTCCAACAAGCCATACTCCTAACATCACTCTATTGCCCTCAGGCACCTAAACTGGTTTGAGCTACCTCACTTCCTCACTTACTCTCAACTTCAGTTTGTTCACAATTTGCTCATAGATTAGTCTTTCACCCTTAACAAAAGCCCTGCCCTAAGCAGAATACTACAGCTCCTCTCCACTCCACAGAGAACCATCTCTTCTTAAAGGAAAACTACACCCTAGAACTAAAAAAAAACTTTTTTTTTTCACTCTATCTTTGTTTCCTGGCCTATTTTACCACCTCAAAATCACTTTAAGTGCTTTATTTGTAATTTTAGCCTGTTTTCCACAACATGGCTACCACTGGGGCTTGATGTATCAACGTGATCTTGTTCTCCCTAAACACTTTGTCGTTTCCATAATACTTTGTATGACTCATGCCAGGGGTGCAGTGGTTAACATTGTCACCTCACAGCAAGAGGTTCTCTGGTTCGATTCTCGGCTGGGGTGCCTTCTGTGTGGAGTTTGCATGTTCTCCCTGTGTTCGCGTGGGTTTCCTCCGGGTACAACGGTTTCCTCCCACATTCCAAAGACATGCATCTGGAGCATTTCTCCCCGGGCCTCCGCTGAAAACAGGCTCTGTGGAACCTAGTCGGACATTCCCAGTCAACAAATGTTAAATAAATAAAATAAATAAATTGACATATAATAGGATTTGAGAAGGTCACTGTTATTTTCTTTACCTTCTATAAAAAGACTGCTTCTTTTCTGTATCTAATCACTTTCATTTATGTTTGTCTCAGACCTTGTTTTATACTAAGAAGTTATCCAGCTACAGCCAGAAGAATAACTAAATTGCAAGCCTTTGTTCAGGATTTTGTAGTCTAAGAGGATTTGACTCTGCAAGGGTTTCTCAGTGCAGTGACAGCTTTAACACCTCTTCAGTAGTTTGAGGGGGGTCTCTCAATTCCTCTTGAACTACAAAAGAAAACATTTGGCAAGGAAAGTGCAGCCAAGAAAGTCAATGCACCATGCAGCCATGTGGTAAAACAGGCCTAGGCCTAGACTTCACTATTGCTGGAAATATGAGAATTAAGGGAAAATGAGACACCTTGGAAATTAATGTATTTTATCTGCTAACAGGCTAGGATATCAAATGGACATTTTTTGAGAATGAGCAGACAGTACAAAATAAATCGGTATTACAGTACTACAAGCAGAAACATATAGAGAATACAATCATAAACATTGTATCATTGTACAGATTGTACAGAGTTGTAGGTGTAGATCTTTAAAAATAAAATGTAGTTAAATCTAACACAACCTGCTGTATTCTGTACATAACAGTTTATTTTATGTAGAGGTTGTATAAACCAATGAGCATTTAGTTCAGTGATAAAGAAATTAATGATTGGAAGTGACTGGTATGAGGTAATGCATTCCAGAGAATGGCAGCAAAAGTACAGAGTTTGCTCCTGGCAGAACTTGCATGATTGGAGATAGAGAGTGAACACTATAATGAGGGTCAAGGGCAAAGGGGCATAAAAGGACCTGGAAGTGGGGTCTGACATCCAAGTCTAGGGAGAACAGAGAATGACAGGATGTAGCCAGATGCATAGCATTAATTCACATTCAAAACCTTGTAGATAGGTTAAGAAGAGCTGGATGCGAATCACAAATAACCAAATGGATGTAGAGGATTGCAAATCAGTTTTAATTGCCAATATAGTTCAAAAACAAAACAGAACAAAAAGAACTGTATTGGCAATAAAATCTAAGTGCAGAACAATGGCCAGGTCTGAATGACTTTATTTATCTAACCCCGATGTTAAAACTAAAGGCCATCACCAGGTAGAGAAAAATAACATAGGATTTTTAAACACAAAACTAGACTTCTATCTAAAAACTATGCTTGTCATGTATTTCAAAATAATTCCATCATGCTAACTTTTATGAAAATTATATGACTAAAACTGACTCGATTGTTTTTCAGAGGACCCATTTTTTGTACATAATAATGTTTGTGTAAAGGCAGACTATTTAAAAGTTCTTAGCTTTTTAAAACTGGATTTTTAATAATAATGAATGACATAAAAAAGAACACATTTTACTTTCAGAAACTATTGTTACCAAATAGGTCAACTTATAACTTGAACTATGTGTGGGTTAGAATTATGTTTTAACTCGTATTTTGATTGGTGGCTTGAGGAGGCTCGGCTACCACATGACCATCAATGTCTTCTATAAGCTTAAACTGTCAATAAAGTTTTTATCTGAAGAAGTTATTTGTATAATAACAAAAGCACTCATCATTAAATAAAATTTATGTGGTGCTTGGCTACTTTCCCTGGCTAGCATGGTTTGTGTAATCACATGTCAAGCAAGATATGAGGCCTGATTCAAAAGACTTGCTCTTGGTATAAGTGACTTACTCCAGTGTATTACACAGGTGGAAATCGCTTACACTGAAAACAACTCTTTTGGTGATTGGACCATGGTTATTTATAGTAATCCTTTGTTAAACATTTATTGCATTTCTAGACTGCAGTTTCTTTGCTGAAGGAAGATGACAGAATTATTATATAGTGCTTCACAGTTTCATCTGTTCTTCAGGTTGTTTCTTGATATCTGATTACTAGGGGCTCACACAAAGCACGTCCTTCTTAAATCTGGCAACCTGCTATTAGAATACCAAAATAGGATTCTTCAAATTACCAAATCTACATTTGCTGCCCTGTAGCTTCACAGAACTTTCCCCGTCTTCTGCTAAAATGGCTTTTGCTGTCAGCTAGTAAGAGACATAAATTAAAAGTTCCCAAGTATTTCTTCTCTGACATTGCCCTTTGTCCTTTTTCACCTTCTTTCACGAGTGGATGATAGTTCTGAAGTTCTGAACAAGTCCTTTGATACTGTACAGGATGAAAGCTCTTAACAATTTACTATATTTTCTGTTTTCATTAAATAAATGGATTATGTAAACAACGTCTGAGTGATCCATGGTGCCCTTTCTTGTGCAGTGATTTTTGGTTATAAGATGAGTTCTCTATTACTACTACTACTTTTGCTTTTTTGTCTTTTAATACCTAAATTTACCAATCACTTTGAACCATTGACTGCCTTCCTTTTCTCTAAATCAAAATTCCCAGTTGCTGCCTAAACCCAAAACTCCCCTCTTACTCCATAAACCTAAATTCCCCCTCCTGCTCCATGAACCTAAGTCTAACTCCCCCGTTTAACAAATTAGCAGTTTAAGTGAATGAAACATACAAAACTGTTAAACTTGAAAGATGTGCACCTTTTTGAGAAAACAAAGTTCAAGTGTCAATAAAGCAGGATTTGAGCAAATACAGTTCAACATAATGTTGCAAATCTTATATAAAACAAAATCAGACTTATCAAAATGAATGAAGCCAGATATGTATATGGTTGTCCTGCATTTGGTATAAATGTATATTGATTGACATCTGCTTAATCAATTGCATTTGGTCAACATATGTAGATCGACAATCCCCTGGTAGGGGAACATTCCCTTTCTCAAGGATTGTGCGATCTTAGAGTTAGAATATATAATTAGCAGGGTGTGTGGGGGTACAGAGGGGCTTCCCCCTACAAAAAATGATGTTATTTCTTTGTTTTTGTTTTAGGAATATTGCACACACCAAAGTTCTTTCTCTGTGTGTGCGTAGTAGCATGACGACATCCGGTTTGTCTGCCTTTTGAGCACAATATTTCTGAGGTCGACATATGGGCTACTCAACTAAAGTGAGTAGACCCATGTGTATCTATCCATGTACCTAGAAATACACACACACACACACACACACACACACACATATATATGTATATATATATATATATATATATATATATATATATATATATATATATACATATATATTCTTTTTCTCCTTTCAGCTTATCCCAATTTGTGGTCGCAACAGTAGAACAACGGTCTGCAGAACGGTTGGCAGTGGAGATTTACAGTGTTGAGTTGCCAGCCTGGCCCCCAACCTACCATAGAAGGTACACACACACACACACACACACACACACACACACACACACACACACACACACACACACACACACACACACACACACACACACACACACACACACACACACACACACACACACACACACACACACACACACATTCACACCTAGGGCCAATTTAGAGTGTTCAATCCACCTACAGCATATGTTTGGGATGCGGGAGGAAACTGGAGCACCCGGAGGGTAAAAGAAAAGAAAATACTGACAATACTGACAATACTGACAATACTTAAAACACAATATACCAAAAAAGCTGAAGCTGAGACTGAAGACACAAATCTTTAAAATGCAATCCCTGTTACAGTATATTTGCAGGCCACAAACACCATTACGCTCCCCACTACTTTACTATTTTTCACTCCAGCATAATACAACCATATGCATTAGAGCAGTACTCATGTCTGCTTAAAATTACATATTGTGGTAATCTCCAAGACCATCACAGTGAGTATAATACAGTAGAGTGAGTAGGGGATGCAGGTGGGCTTGCCTCTTGAAGAGACTTGGAATCAGAAGTTCGTAGTGGAGTAAGTCTTTCAGTCAATAAGTATTCCTTTTAAAAAACTGTGCATTAGATATTTTCAGTTTTAGTTTTTTGGCTTCAAGCTTATATAATTCAAACACATACACAGATAAAAATGATTCCGGTATAAATAGGTTCATAGGCGGTTACTAGACAAATGACCCTAGTGCCCTTACAAGCCTAGCCATGTTTATCTCAAGTTGTCCCAATTGTCCTAGGCTAGTTGAGCAACATTCATAAAGAGAGTCTATGGTCAATATTGACTGCTCCTGTCCATGAAGGATATGGGTGCCACCCCCTGAGTGAATTTGTGGTCACCCATCCATTCATCTAAGTTGCATTTTAAATAGGGTCAAGGAGGAGCTATGTTTTACATGAATTGAGAGTTTATTACAGAGGAGTGGCAGTCTCTGTGAGATGTACTTGTCTCTCCAGCATGTTCTGTTAATGTCACAGGTTAGGTTAATATCCCTAGAATGACTGACTCTTGTGCCATTTGATTTGCAAATGTGCAGCATTTTCATTAGGGCAGGGTCAGAGAATACACTGTAGGCCAGGCACAAGTCACCTCTGAGCAGCCTATAGGATACAGACTACAACGAGAGCGCTTTCAGTCTTTCCATGTAGGTCTTGGTTTGGAAGCCCTGTATTTTCTTGGTGAGAAACCTTTGAGATCTCTACTGTTGTTGCAGATGTCTGGTGGGATAAATGCAAAAGAGAGCATTGTACTCAGTTACTGGTTTGATGAGGATCAAATAGAGTGGAGTCATAACATCCCTAGACATGGATGCAATGCCTTTACTTATCAGCTGTGCTACATAGAAGGCTTTCCTCACCACTGTGGAAATTTGGCAATCAAACTTCAGATCGCTATCATCTTGTGTGCCCAGATCTTATTCCACTGGATTTGAACTTATGGGGATGCTGTCACTAGTGTAATTAGCAGGGAATTCAGCTTTTCCAAAGGAAATAATAATGCATTATTTTTGCATTTAGCTTTAATCCATAGCTTTGGTACCAGTCATTTATCTGTGCTAGCCCTTTCTGCAGTATGTTAAAGTCATTGGGGATTCAATGAGTGCACTCAATTTGTAATTATCAGCAAATTTGGTCAGTCATAGACTATCTGCATTTGCCTGGACTTCTGAGAAATAAATTTCAAACATTAAAGGGCCCAGCACAGATCCCTATGGTATGCCACTGGTGACAGGTCTACTGCTAGAGGTGGAGTCACCAACTCTGACACTATGTGTTCTGTCAGTGAGCCAATTGGCTACCCATCTGGTGATGTAAGGGTTAATTCCCAGTTGGGAGAGTTTCGCTAGAATACCTGAGTGGGGTATTGTGTCACATACCTTTGCTAGGCCAAGGTAGATGGTATGCACTATCCAGGGCTTTGGTGACTTTCTCAAAGAAGTCTACCAGATTTAACAAGTATGATCGACCCTTAATAAATCCAAACTGGGTTGGGTTTAGAGTTTGAAAATTACCTATGTCCTTGTTGATAAGGTCTCTGCTTTTTTTAATTTCTCCAAAACTTTTGGCTTTCTAATACCATGAAGGGAATGGACCCCATTCCTAAGTCAGAGTATAATTAAAGTTCATGAAATTAGTATTGTTTCAATTTTTGATGTTAGCCAGAAGTGTTCTTCACAGCACCTGCAATGTTCATAGGTTCATAGGTAGGTACTAGGCTATCGGCCCAAGGGCCTATGTAAGCCTAGCCAACAAGGTTCCCTGGCTTACGCCACTCAAGAAAACTATTTTCCTGTGCCACTGTCGAGCAGAGACACAGAATTGATCCCCAGTGTGTATTTCCTATTTCCCATCCATTCATCAAGATTTTTCTTGAGGAGTGCTAATGAAGAACTTTGCTTGACATAGATGGGTAGCCTGTTTCAGAGTATGGGAAGTCTCTGGGACAGGAATCTATACCTTCAGCATGTTCTGTTTATTGTGGTGACAAGGTTTAGGTCCCTAGAACATGTAGCTCAGAGGGACTGGGATTTCTTTAGGTGTAGCATGTCCAACAGCTCTGGGTTTGATATAGCTTTATATGTTAGGCAGAGATCACCTCGGAGTAGGTGATATGCTACAGAGTAAAGCTGGAGTTTTTTGACCTGGTCAGTGTAGGGCATTTGTTTGAGGCCAGTTTGTGAGGTACTTCTGTGGCCTTTCCAGCTGCTGCAGATGTCTTGTGAGGTACATTCCAAAAGGGGCGTTGTACTCTATAATGGGTCTAATGAGTGTCGAGCAGAGGAGAACAATGACCTCTTTTTTCCTGGATGAGAACCCTTTTATGATGAGGTGTGCCACATAGAAGGACTTCCTGACTACTGTAGCGATGTGACTATCAAAGGAGAGACTACTGTCCACCTGGGTCCCAAGGTCTCTTATTACACATTCGGTGGTAAGTAGATTTCTGCCTATGTGGTAGTTCATGGGTACAGAGTTTTTGCCAAATGGGATGACACTGCACTTTTTGGCACTGAGCTTGAGGCCATGGCTCTGACACCAGGCATCTGTCTCAGCGAGGCCCTTCTGTAGGATGTCCACATTATTTGAGGACTTAACTATGGCTCCGAGTTTGCAGTCATCTGCAGACTTCATTAGCCAGAGGCCTTCTGTGTTAGCCTGTACTTCAGAGAAGTAGATACCAAACAGGAGAGGTCCCAGGACTGAACCCTGTGGTACTCCACTTGTCACTGGTCTGAGGTCAGATTTGGAGTCTGCAACTTTTACAGTGTGGGTTCTGTCCGTGAGTCAGTTGTCATCCCATCTTGTGACATATGGATTTATTCCAAGTTTAGTGAGTTTAGCTATAATTCCAGAATGGGGGATGGTGTTGAAAGCCTTGGCGAGATCAAGATAGGCTGTGTGAACCACCTTACCCTCATCTTTGCCTTTGGTGACTGCCGCAAAGAAGTCGATTAAGTTCAGCAGGCATGATCTGCCTTTCACAAATCTGAACTGGGTGGGATCCAGAGTTTGGAGGTTACCAATGTCTTTGTTTATGAGTTCCATGATGATACATTCCATAGCCTTGCAGACCAGGCTCATCAGGCTAATAGGGCATAGTTCCCGGGATCAGTGGTGGCTCCCCCTTTGTGGAGTGGGATAACTGTTGCTGTGCACCATTCAGTGGGCACAAAGCCTGATGCGAGGCTATTATTGAACATGGTGCTTAGGTGGGGAGCCAGTTCGTTCTGAAGTTTGTGTAAAACGCAGCCTGGGATGTTGTCTGGTCCCATAGATGCTGTGTTTTTGGCTTTAGAGAGTGCAGCTTTTACCTGCATAGTTGTGATTACAGAGACTCTGCATTCTTCCTGTATAGATATGGGCCCTTTAGGAGGTGGGGGGGGGGAGTAAAGTTAGCACGGAACCTATCTGCTAGGATGTTGGCAATATCAGTTGGTTATGTAACTTTTGTGCTGTTGTGCAGATCTGGGTGTTGCCATCAAGATTCTTGACATAGCTATAGAGAGCTTTGTGGTTGTCCTTAGAATTAGTGGTGATTTTGTTTTCATAGCTAGCTTTGGAGGCTCTTATAAGGAATCTCAGCTTCTTACTGAGCTCCTCCACTCATGTGATTTTACTCTCTTTTGCAACAGTTTCTTTCTTCTGTTGTACAGTTTGTTTATGGCAGGGGACCACCAGATTGGCTTACTTTTTTTTTGGAGGATAGCATCTTGGTTCTGTTTGGGATAGCACGATCCATGCACTCGTGTAAGTGCTTATAGAGTGCATTTGTGTAGGATTCAGCAGTTGTAACTGTATTGTCCATCTGCATGGGTGTCATGACGTTCACCACTTCTGTCTTAAGAAGCATGAAGTTGGCTTTGGAGAATTTTTTTACCATGGTTTCCTTAATGGGGGGTGGGGGTGGGATGTGGTTATCAAGGGTGATTAGCTTATGGTTGGATCGGACCAACGAGGAGTTGACTTCAGGTGTGAAACCCCAGTCACACATGTTGGCAATGACTAGGTCTAGGATATTCTTGCCCCTGGTGTGGGTGTGGATAAGTTGATCCAGGCATTGGAGTTTATGAATTCCAGAAAGCGTTGAGCTAAGGAGTTGGTACACAAGTAGTTTTCCCAGTTAATGGTGGGGTAGTTGAAGTCGCCCATTATTAGGGTGTTTGGTTGAACCCTAATATTTTCCAGTATATCATGAAAAGAGGAATGGGAATCCTGGGGCATGGTGGCAGATCTGTAGCAAGTTACAGTTTGGATTGCAGTTTTGCCCAGAGTTAGTTGCACTTGTATAACTTCGGATGCGTTATGCTGAGCAACTAGCCTGGAGGTGTGGATATTCTTAATGAATATGAACACACCTCCGTGTGCCCAGTAATGACTCCTTTTGCAATTCAAGTGGAGTTACATGTATCGCTAACATATCTAAGTACGATTGTAAATTCTTTTTTAGAAGACCCATTGTTCCTGCTACTACTGGAAGTGTCTGGGTATCTTTCTTCCACATTGCCCTAATTTCTGCCTGCAAATCCTGGTATGTTATGACTTTGTGTCTTTCTGTATGTAAGACATTGTAGTCACTGGGTGTAGTGATTTTTTTCAAAGATTCATAATGATTCTTTCAATGGCCTTGCAGATGAGGCTAGTTAGGTTTATGGGTCTGTAGTTCCCATGGTCGTCTGATAGCCCCTCGTTGTGCTGGGGGATTACTAATGCTGTTCTCCATTCTGCTGGAACATAGCCAGTTCTCAGACTGTGGTTAAAGAGGGCACTTAGGGGGTCTGCTAGATCCTGCTTTGGATTGTTTGGTAGACAACCTGGGCTGTTATCTGCTCCCATTTGTTCTATAGAGATAATTGGTTGCAGAACAGTGGTAGGTATGCCTTGGGGTATGGCTGGTGGGAACAGGGGGGTGCAGTTTGCACCAAATCTGTCCTCTAGCAGGTTGGCAATTTCCCCCAGTATACTATGAGTGGTACTATCCAGTACCAGTTTAGCACATAGCTGGGCAATCCTTTTCAGATTTCAGATGTAGTTAAAGAGCACCTTGCGATTATCCTTACCTAGACATGCTATTTTAACTTCGTAATTAGCTTTGGAGGACTTGACAAGATTTCTGATTTGTTTGTTTAAGCTGTAGAGGGAATTCTTCCTCTGCTGAGTCAGTTCCCTCTTGTTCTTAGACATCAGTTTCTTCCTCTTGTTATATAACTTGTTTATACTTGAGGTCCATCAGGATCACTTGCTTTTTGGGGGGACTTGGTTTTGATTTGGTCAGGTACAACCAAGTCTGTATAGCTGAAGTGGTTATACAGGGCATTTGCATACACCTCTACATTGGAGTCAGTGTTTTCTGTGATTTGGGGGGGGTTGAAACTTTTTATACTATTGCTTAGTAGGTAGGAGTTTGTTTTGAAGGGATGTCAGGTTTTATAGTTAAGTTGGAGACTGATTTATGGTCCAATCTTACCAGGGAGGGCATCACACAGAGGGGAGTTTAGTGATCCCCAGTGTTGGTGAGACTATTTCTAGGACAACTGAGCCTTTGTGGGGGTACTGACTATCTGTTCCAGAGTATTAATATTGACAAAGTCCAAGAATCTCTGGGCAAGCATGTTTGTGGTCATGTATGTTTCCCAGTTGATGGAAGGATAGTTAAAGTCACCTATGACCAAGGTGTTTGGCTGTATGGCAAGTGACTCCATTAGGTCCAAATATGCAGTATGCTTTTCTTGGCTCATGGTGGGGGACCTATAGCTAGCAATGATGTGGTAGGGTGTTTTGCCTATAAATAATTGGGCATGGAGTAGTTCAAGAGACTCATACTGTTTGAGCAGTCGAGAGGTATACTTGGCCTTAATGAAGATGGATACACCTCCACCTCACAATTGTTAGCATCTATACTATGAAGATTCACATTTTACTGTTTATGCCTGCATTATTTCTGTACTTGAATTAACTGTACTGTACTGTACACTTGAACGCTAAACTAGCCGTCTTACATTAGGAAGGGCTTCCCTGCACCCTTGTATCAGAAGTGTGTAGCATATCTCTCAACTGTACAGGTTTTCGCATAATGTCCAGATTTTTGCCTCATATTTTTGGAGTGTATCCTCCTAAAATCTGTTCCTTTCTGGCAAATAGCTGAGGATTGAGTCATTAAATAACGACAAAAATTGAGTTTAAGACTCCACATCCTTCAGAAAATCTCCTCTATCACTATAAAACTGAACTGAAGATTGCTCACTGCTTGTTAAGCCTTCCAGGATTTAGTTAATCATTTAGTCTATTATTATTGTTATTTAGTTACTGTTTAGATAATTTGTAACACTGTGTTTTACTTCTTTTTCAGTGTTGTAATTAGAGCTTATTATTCAACTGTACCTAATTTGCTCCTGTATTTCTCCATGTCATGATCACCTCTACTGTATACATAGCTTAATTGTTATTGTTTACCATCTACCATGTCTTTCTGTGGAGCTTTTCTCCCCAGACCTCCGCTGAAAAAGGACCTGTATCCAGCTGGAATTTCCCGGTAAACAAATGTAAATAAATAAAATAAATTCAGAAAATTTAGGCTTATGCAAAACCTATTATTCTATTAACTATCTAAGTTTGTAAGAGCAATATTTAAAATCTGTCCCTATTTGTCCCCCCATCATTTTAGACTTTGTCCAGATTTTTTGCTCTAAGAGGTTGAGAGGTATGGTGAGTAGATATAGCCTTGTCTGAGTTGAAGATTGCTGGAGGATATCTGAATCTAGTCTATGCTATCTAGGTAACAGTACAGTTAATTCAAGTACAGAAATAATGCAGGTACAAAATGTAAAAAGGCATAAATAAGGCAGCAATTTTATAAATTACAGTATAAGAAGTGCAGTAGAATCTCAAAATATACTTATTGTTATGTTTTTAGCCCTGGATGCCTTGGATATTAGCAGAAACACTCTGGACATCTGGCTAAAGATGCCAAACATAGAGCAGCTCTGGTTAACTGAGCAGAAGCCTGCACAAATGCGAATGTGAATCTAGTCTATGCTATCTAGGGTAACAGTACAGTTAATTTATGTGCAGAAATAATGCAGGCACAAACAGTAAAATGTGAATCTTCATAGTATAGATGCTAAGAATTGAGGTGGGGGTATATCCATCTTCATTAAAGCCGAGTATACCTCTCAACTGCTCAAACAGTATGACTGTCTTGAACTACTCCATGCCCAATTAATTATAGGCAAAACACCCTACCACATCATTGCTAGCTTTAATTGTGAACGTCTTTTTCCTTTTACTTCTGTTTTTGCCCCTTTACTCAATGAGAGCTGTCTCAGAGTTAATATCTATCTATGTACAGCCTGCACAAGACAAGAAGTCAAAAAAGCACTTTCAGAACAGTTGGCCTTTGCATAATGTAATGTCAGGAACAATATACATATGTGGAATAATGTTATATATGCAGCAAACATATTGTACTACAATATATATATATATATATATATATATATATATATATACACAAGTTCTGTGAAGAGTGAAGAAAGAAGAAATTGATTCCTCTTATTTTGGGAATCACATAAATAAATACCTTTAATATGCTAATTACACCCTTTTTAACTTTTTTTTAGTTGCAGTTACTGCTTCCCATTCATTTTAGTGGGATGCAGTAATTGTGTTATTTTTATAATTTGAATACTGAATTGGGTTTTACATAATTTCCTTAGAGTTTTATGAACGGACACTTTCATGGATAGTTTTTGTTCCTACTTCTATGGTGATTATTTTAAGTAGTTTTTATTGTTGTCAGGTACATTTTTGTTATCGTTTTATTGTGTTGACAATTATTTTAGTTTCATAACCGTATTATTTTTAAGTAGTTTAAATTTAAAATTTTATTTTGAGGAGTTCTTTAAGATTGGGTCAATGTTCTTCGTAATTCTATGTTCTGATTGGCTGATTACTGTTAATTTATTTTATTTTATTTTACTGGTTATTATTTTTATGCTAAGGCTAGGTTCATGTTCTTGTGGTCTGATTTAATTGTGAGCAGTTATTTGGGGAGAGTTATTGATCGTTCTTACTGTAAGCAGTATCTGTATTATTTTTTCTTTAGATTAACTAGGCTTGATATAGAGTTTTTTTAGAAGATTATTTCTGATTCACTGGAGTGATAAAGAACAATATAAGATGTAAATAAATATATGTATATCCTGATATAGGATACATAGATTTATTACATGATATTTAGTCACAAACATTGATTCTCCCTTACCAGCTGCTGTCGAGTCAGATGAGAAACAGCTGAAACCTATCTAAGGGCACTTGGATTTATCATTATAACAACACTAAGAAAGATTAGCCTGGATTATGTGTCCTTTACATACATAGGCCCTTATGCTGTTTGCCAACTTCTTGCAACCCTTATCAGTTATTGAGTAGCTGACCTGAGGCACTTGACTCGGACTGTGTTTACCAGTTGTAACAACTTCCTTCTCCCATTCAGCTTTGATATTTGGTATTTATTTGTAGAAGAGTCTCCCAAAAGGAGCAGCTCTTTATTGCAAGTCTTAACAGTTATAATAGCTCACTCACATAGTATCACTGCTGTTGCTGGAGCTCCATATCTACAGTTCACAAAGGAGACATCCTTTATCTGCACTCAGATACTGGCATTGCAGGGTTGACTTCTGAGTGAACCAGAGCTGCAGAGTATTTGAGAATATTAACTTTATAAACTCCACTATGTTTACTCCCAGAAATCTTATAGAGGTTTTCCAACTGCTGGTTTAGGATGACATAACATCTTCTCCCAGTTCATGTAGGTAGGACAAAATCATAGAACTGAAATGATAATATTAACTGTCATTTGCGATTAGAACCCAAGACTTTCAGCATACTGTGCTCATATTGTTGCAAAGGGCTGTTTGTATGAATGTGTGGCGTATGCTGCTCTAGTACTCTGAGACTGCAGAAGAGAGGGGAATAGAGCTCATAACAGCTACCATGGAGTTAATTATAGTAAGTAGAGGGATGCACTGGAGGACAATCTCTTGCATGAGGAGGTAGGAGCTTTGCCTCCCAAGTGTTTATGCGAGTGTGTGTGTGTGTGTGTGTGTGTGTGTGTGTGTGTGTGTGTGTGTGTGTGTGTGTGCACGTGCGCGCGCACTTCAGCAAATGTCATTTTGTTCAGATCTGTCTGGCAAAGTCATATTTGCAAGAATTTCTTTTGATCAGTTTTACTGTATCCTGTAAGTAATGATGAAAAAAAAGCACCTAACCAGGCATGTCCAAGCGTCAGCTTCCGATGATTTCTCTTGTCCACCTGGTTAATCTGGGCATACTGGGGCAATGCAGCAATTTCCTCATGTACACAGACAACTCTGTCCTCCTACCACCCAACACAACCTGCAAGAGATGCACTTACATAACCAAACTGGAAGCAAAGCTCTCTCAAGCCAAGATAGTGCTAGACAATCAAGAGGAAAAGGTTAACACCCACACTACACCTCAAGCAACACATAGCCCTTCAAAACCCTCACTATCAACACCCACACATAGCACCACTAAATCCACATATGCAGAGGCCCTTAATATTAACCTGCCCAAGCAACAAGGACCTGTGAAGCTGAAATGCAAAAAAACACCAGTCACAACTAAAGTATCACATAGCTCACAACACCAGTGTGCCACCCAACACCAGCCCCTAAGGCAAGACAATGTGCCCAACACTTTAGTCATAGGTGACTCTATAGTCAGGCACACTGATGTCCCACTCACCAGGCTGAACAAGGAGAAAATTATAGTCAGCTGCCTGTTGGGTGCCAGGATCTACCACATAACGCATGCACTCAAGTCACTCCACAACAATTACAAATACGACTCTCTCATTGTCCATGTTGGAGTGAATGACTTGAGACTTACCTCCCTGGACTACATGAAAAGAGACATGGAAGAGCTCTTGGATCATGTGGCCCAGGCAGGTATGACCCTAGCCCTGAGTAGCATCCTGCCTTCGCCCAGAGTGATACCACAGTATAAGGACAAAATGATTGACTTCAGCAATTGGCTAAGCTTCTGGTGTCATTCAGAGGGGATCCAGTGTCTGTCTGCCTGGGACGAAATGATCGACAAACCATGATGCTTTGCCAGAGATGATCTGCACCTGTCACCCCTGGGATTCAGGTTACTGGCTAAGGCTCTTGCCACCCCTATAGTACCTTTTTTAGGCAAGGCTCAAAGGATAAAACCACCACCATAACAGGTACAAGTATGCAAAATCTGAAGGTAATACTACTCAATGTTAGAAGTCAAAACCTCAAAATGCACTCTCTCAAGGCACTCCTAAAAATGGAGAACATCGATATCTGTGCAGTAACTGAGACCTGATTCAAGGCTCCAGAGAGCACCCGTGCAATACCAGGCTACAATTCTTACCACACTTTTCGGCTACCAAACCAGGACCGAAACACTAAAGTGGAGGAGTGTCCATATTCACCAAGGATATTCACACCTCCAGGCGAATTGCCCAACACAATCCATCCGAAATTCTCCAGGTTCAACTAACACTTGGTAAGACTGCAATCCAAACTGTAGTTTGCTACAGATCCCCCACCATGCCCCAAGATTCTCACTACACCTTTCTAAACATACTGGAAAATATTAAGATACAACCAAACACCCTAATGCTGGGTGATTTCAACTACCCCACCATTAACTGGGAAAACTACTTGTGTACCAACACCTTTGTCCAACGGTTCTTGGAATTCATAAATTCCAATGCCCTGGATCAACTAATCCATAGTCCCACGAGGGGCATCAATATCCCGGACCTGGTCATTACCAATATGGGAAATCAATGCTCCACACCAGTGGTCACTCCCTCGTTGGTTAGGTCTGACCATAAGCTAATCACCTTTGACATCCACATCGCACCCCCACCCCCCAGTAAGGAAACATCCGTAAAAAAACTTCTCCAAGGCCAACTTCATGCTATTCAAGTCAGAAGTGACAAACTTCATGACACCCATACAGACAGGAACTGAAAGTTCGACTGCCGAATCCTACACTAAAGCACTGTACGAGTACATCCAGTAGATCCAAGGTGCTCTCCACCAAAAAAAGGAAGCCAATCTGGTGGTCACCTGTCATAAACAAACTATACAACAAAAGGAAGAAACTGTTGCAGAAAAGAGGAAAATCCCTGGATGCAAAAAACGCCCTTACCAGCCTCAGTAAGAAGCTGAGATCCCTCATAAAATCCTCCAAAGCTAGTTACAAAAATAAAATTGCCAAAGATTCCAAAGACGACCACAAGACATTCTATAGCTATGTCAAAAATCTAAATGGCAATGTTCAGATCTGCTCTGAGCTACAACAGAATGGCATTAAATATACTGATCCCAAGGACGTTGCCAATATCCTGGCAGATCTATTCAGTGCCAACTTCACCCCCTCTCACCCCCTAAAGGGCCCATCTCAGTGCAGAAAGATTGCCAAATTCTGGTAAGCATGGCCACACGGGGAAAAACCACACTCTCCAAAGCTAAGAATACAGCATCCATGGGACCAGATGACATCCTGGGCTGTGTACTACATGAACTACAAAATGAACTGGCACCTCATCTGAGTGTCATGTTTAATCATAGCCTCACCTCAGGCTTTGTGCCCACTGAGTGGCACACAGCTACAGTTATCCCATTCCACAAGGGGGAATCCATCTTGGATCCTGGGAACTACCGTCCCATCAGTCTGATGAGCCTGATCTGCAAGGCCATAGAACATATTATCATGGATCTTATAAACAAATACATTGGCAACCTTCAAACACTGGACCCCACCCAGTTTGGGTACGTGAAGGGCCGATCATGTCTCCTGAACCTGATTGACTTCTTTGAATCAGTCTCCAGAGCTGTGGATGAGGGTAAGGCAGGCCACACAGCCTATCTGGACCTCGCCAAGGCCTTCAACACCATCCCCCACTCTGGAATCATAGATAAACTTACTAAGCTGAGCATAAATCTCTACATTACTCAATGGGTTGCCATCTGGCTTACTGACAGAACCCACACTGTAAAAGTAGCCGACTCCAAATCCAGCTCCAGACAAGTGACAAGTGGAGTACCTCAGGGTTCAGTCCTGGGACCACTCTTGATGTTCTTTGTGTTTCACTGTTGCAGTCATTACATTTGGGTAATCCTGCTGGCAGGTTGCCCTCAGTCAGCCTGAATATCAGAGTCTTGGGTCCTGCGTCAGTTGCTGTCTCCTCTTCCATGACGTCAGGTCATCAGGGGTATAAAACATGCAGCTGACACCATTTTATTCAGACTTTCTTGCCGCACGGTGCCCGAAGCAAAAGCAGTTCGCAAGTACCAGTAATCCAACTCCTGAAATTTTCGCATTCGAGTTTCAGAACCAAAGTCTTCAAACTAAAGCGAAGTACCCCGTTGGGGAAACATTTTCTTGCTCCTTACTGATGTCAGTAAAAGTTAATAATTGCATTACTTGTGGGAAGCAAATACCTCATAAGGATTTTCATTTGTACTGTATTCCTTGCCTAGGCCCAGATCATAATGTGTCTTGGTGTCGGTTTTGTGCTAGATTTAACCAATGCACTATTAAGCGTCGGTATACTTTTGCTTCAAAATATTTTGGATCCAGATTTAATTACCCTGAAATGTCGTTGGTTAGCAATCCGACTACTGGAGTTCACAAAAAACGCAAAGAAAAAGACAGAGACAGACCGTCGATATCCAAAACCAATGACAAAGCTTCTCCGAAGCCAGTCACCAATTCACCAGTACTCAGTGAGGCGCTTTCGCAGCCCCTGACACCCACTACTTTTGAGTTGCAGGCCTCTACTGAGACCCATGCAGAGTCCGGTATGCCGTGAGATTCTCAGAGTATTGAACCCATGGAAGTCTTTCCCTTGAATGGGTCCGAAGCTGCTGAGCAGGTACCAGCTTCTGAGGGTGTTTTCAGGCCTCAACATTTTTATATAAAACCAATGCCAGCTTCAAAAACAAGATCAAAAACATCTTCTAAGTCTAAAAAAATGATGCATGAGCCACGTGCTCAGGCCCCTATGCCTAAAAAATAGATGATCAAAATGGCTGAGGACTTAATTACTATGATCAGGGGTTCCCAACCCCTCCTGCTAAGGGGCCTAGGCAAGACACTGATTATGAATCTTCAGATCAGGTTTCCATTTCTTCTGATTCCTCTTCTGATCAGGAATTTTCTATTCCACCTTATGAGGATTCAGATGCAGAAAAATCCATCCCATCTGCATCTCCTCCTTTGGATTATTTAATTGCATACTTTAAGGGAACATTTTCATTGGGAGAGTCAGGATTTCTCTGAATCAAAAAAGAGGCTTAGGGATTTCCTTCTTCTTCCTCAGCATGGGCCTTTGGCTATACCTCCTGTATTAGACATTGTTGATGATGTGTTTTCAGAATCAAGCATGGCTCCTGATTCCCTACCTCTGGTTCCTAGTAAACCAGACAGATATTACAGGGTTCCTGACTCCCACAAATTTCTATTCAAAAATCCTGCTGCTGATCCTGAGACTATCTCACAGGGTCCCAAAGGTGTAAAGGCCTCTACAGCCAAAAATCCTACCCCCTCTGATAGAGATTCCAGGGCGCTGGATAGATGGGGAAATAGGGTTTATGCGTCTGCAACCTTGGCAATTAGGGCCTTAAACTGCCAGTTTCATATGCTTAAATATCAACAGCATGTTATGGGCTTATTGAAACAGAAAATGATGTTGATTTCTGATTGTGTGGAAAATAAAGAATTACAGGAATTATTGCATGCAGCAGAACAGGTTGGAAAGCATACTTTGCAATGTGGTTTTGATTCCTTGGAGGCCTCTTGCAGGGCCGCAGTTACTGGATCTATGATTAGAAGGCATGCCTGGCTCAAGGAGTAGCATCTGTGTGATCATGTTAAAGCTAAATTGTTGGATGTCCCTTTACAGCATGATACTCTGTTTGGTAATAAGGCAGAAGAGGTTTTAAAGAAAATGGAAGACAAAGCTAAATCTATGCAAACTGTAAACAATTTCTTACAAGTGTAGCCACCCAGGTTCAGCAGGCAGTGGCCTACTAAAAATTGGTCCTTTCCTGTGTCCAACAGGGCCTCTCAAGGCAAATCCAGGTGCTCAAAAGGCTCTTGATACCAATCACAGGGTTCTTATAGGTCAAAGCAATGGGGTGCCTCCACCTCCAAATCTGGAGGAAACAAAGCACAACCCTACAGTAAGCAGTCTCAATGACTTCCTTCTACCTTCACCAATCACTTATCTTTTGGCAGCCCCCTTGGGGGGGAAAATTAGCACTTCATGTTCAAAACTGGCAATTAATTACCCAGGACAAATGGGTATTAAACATAGTATCCCAGGGGTACAGATTTCATTTCCATACTTTGCCAATTCCAAACGGTTGGCCAGATCTGCCACAAAATCAATGGGCAGAGGCTCAGAAACAAGTTACATCCCTCATGGATATGGGGGCTATTCAGCCAGTACCAGAACAGGAAAAAAGGACAAGGTTTTTATTCAAGACTTTTCCTGGTACCCAGAAAAGACACTGCCTGGCATCCAATACTGGAATTATCGATTTTGAACATGTACCTGGACATTGCAAAATTCAAAATGCTGACTTTGCAACAGCTACTGCCTATGCTGGGCAGGAACACTTGGTTAGTGACTCTAGACTTAAAATAGGCATACCTGCATATCCCAATAAGGGAATCGTGCAGAAGATACCTCCACTTCAAGGCAGGTGTTTTGCATTACCAATTCTCTGCACTGCCCTTTGGCTTATCTAGTGCGCCCAGGGTCTTTACAAAGTGCCTGGCACCAGTAATTACATTTTACAGACAAAGAGGTATACAAATTTATCCTTACCTGGACGACTTGTCTCATTCAAGCAGACAACAAGGACATTCTTCTTCAACATCTGGCATTTGTAAAAAGGCTTCTAACATGCCTAGGGTGCACAATAAATTAAAAGAAATCCCAACTGGTACCCTCTCAAATAATTACATTCCTGGGTGCAAGCTTGAATACAACTTCCGAGATGGCTTACCTTACACCATACAAACAAAGGCAACTGACAACATACTTCAAATAGATGGCAACAAAAACCCAGTTATCTGCAAGACGAATTCTGCAGGCTTTGGAGTTCAAGGCATCCTGCATTCTACTAATTCCATATGCAAGATTGCCTATGAGGAAACTTCAATGGTACCTTAAAGGTTTATGGAGTCAACATTGTCACAGTCTGGAAACAATGATTCCTCTCATTCCCTGCCTACAACAGGAGTTTCTTTGGTGGGCAGAGGCATGTCACCAAAACAAGGGACTGTCATTCACTCTACCCCCTGCTACCCAAACCCTAACTACAGACGCATCAGACTATGCTTGGTGGGCCCACCTGGCAGGGAGATGCATTCAGGGCATATGGAGCCCAAAACAAATGCATCTGCATATCAACCAGAAAGAGATGCTAGCTGTTCAGAATGCTCTGACAGCCTTCAAGGACTTACTTCATCCAGGACAACTACTGATAAAGATGGACAACACCACAGTTATGTGGTACATAAACAAGCAGGGGAGTACACATTCCTACCCCCTTTGCAGACTAGTCATGGCATTGTGGAACACAGCTTTGACTTACCAAGTACATCTTCAAGCTCAATTCCTGCCAGGAAAACAAAACACTCTGGCAGACGACCTAAGCAGAAATCTTATGGACCCGCACGAGTGGAAACTGGATCCACAAATCTTCAGCATGGTAACACAGAAATGGGGGAGCCCAGAAATAGATCTATTTGCTTCTCCCCAAAATTATCAATTGGACAAATTCTGCACAAGGACTTATCACAGACAAGCATGGAAAGTGGACGCCCTATCCTTCAGTTGGACAAACCTATCAGTCTATGCTTTTCACCCTCTGCCTCTTCTCTCCAAGGTCTTACTAAAAGTCAGACAGGAAGAAACAAAAATTATCCTGATTGCTCCAGACTGGCCTCAGTAGCAGTGGTACCCAATTCTAAGGAATATGTCTCAACTCCCTCCTTGGTACTTGCCTCAACTACCTCATCTACTGTCTTAGCAGAACAATTAAATTCTGCACACTCAGCTCCAAACTCTGAACCTTGCAGCATCACTGATCATTTAATTATTCAAAAAACACCTCTCAGTAAATCTGTGATGGATGTCATTTTGGAAGCCAGAAGGCCTAGTACTAGAAAATCTTATACTGATAAATGGAAGAAATTCTGTGCTTGGAACCAAGCACAAGGAACGGACACAGCAAAACCAAATATCCCTCAGATTTTACAATACTTGACTGAGATGCTTAACAAGGGCCTATCTTTTTCTTCAATAAAAATCCATGCCTCTGCCATCTCGGCTCATTACAACATGGAGCCTCCCCTCTTTTCTCATCCTCTGCTAAAACAGTATCTTAGAGGGGCCAAAAATTTAAGGCCTCTCAGAAGATCACCATCTCCTGCATGGAACCTCAATTTTGTGCTGGAAAAACACACCCTGCCTTCTTTTGAACCAGCAGCTACTGCGGATTTAAAATTTTTATCTTGGAAAACAGCTTTTCTCTTGGCAAGCACTTCAACAAGAAGGGTTTCAGAACTACAGGCTCTAATGGCTGTGGAGCCTTTTATTACATTTTACCTGGACAGGGTGTCCCTCAGGACCAATCCTTCCTTTATGCCTAAGTTGGTATCCAGTGTGGCTCTTAAACCATACAATTCACCTGCCAACATTTTACCCAAATCCGCAGAACAAGGGGAGTGGATTCTGAATTCATTGGACGTACACAGACAACTAAGATTCTACTTAAACAGGACCAAATCTCTAAGAAAGTCTGAGCAACTACTGGTGGCATTTGCTTCAGGATCAGAGGGGAAGGCTATATCAAAGCAGACTATTTCTAAGTTGATTCACTGCATTTGTTTCTGCTCCTTGCACCATGGTAAACCTGTACCCAAGGGAATCAGGTCACATTCCACCAGGGCTGCCTCTACCTCAGCAGCCTTTCTCAGCTGTGTTCCAACCAAAGACATTCTAGAAGCTGCTACTTGGAGCTCTGTTCATACCTTCACAAAGCATTATCATTTGCCTCTCTTCTCCAAATCCAGGGCAGGCTTTGCCACTGCAGTTCTGCCGCTTAATATTAGTACTAAAGTGATAGTGACAAATATTTTGTTAAACAACCTGCACTGGTTCTAAAGTAGTTTGTCCATATGCTGCTAAGAATTAAGTATCCTAAGAGCATTATTTTTGTATCCTCATTTCAAACTTTCCATTTCTGAGACTCCAGTAAGTGGTGTTTATGTTTTCATATTTCCTCCACCAAATGAATGTCTAGTTTCTCTTCTACCCATTTATTAAATGTTTGGTGACATTTGGAAGATGGTTGTACCAACTGTATCCCTTTTCCTTTTTCCTTGATGCCTTTGACATTCCTCATAGTACTGGTTATAATTTATTAATGGCTATTGATGGGTTTTCCTCAAATAATTTTCACAAATAACTAAGATCTCTTACTTTTTTTCTCTGTGCAGGTGTACTAGCTGTCTTGAAACAAAATGGAAATGTAACTGGTGTAATAGTTTGCACAGCTGTGTCTCCAACACAACAGACTGTAAGGATATTCTGCAGGTAAGAAAAAGATATCATAAAACAGGAAATATAAAGGTAAAACATATTTCTTGCCAACAAGAACAGTGACTAAGAAAGGGACACAAATCAATGTAAACATAAAATAATGAAAGCAGAACAGCTCTTATTCTAAATCCTCATTAAGCAGTGAAAACAATGTAAGTATTACTTCACACCTTCTTAAATTAAATCCAAAAAAAAACACCTGCTGTGAATGACCATAAAAATCCTATACACTCCACTGGACTACAACTCTACTGCAAATCATTCGTGTAACAATTTCCTAAGCAGCACTTTTTATATGCACGATGCATGCAATGCACAATTCTTATGCTTCATACATAATGCACCACATGTCCTTATAAACATGTCTCAACCAGAAGTCTTGATTGTAAACTGTTATTTAAAAAGTGTGTAATTTCTTGGTAATATCCTACACCATTTTGGTACATGTCATGACCAGACAGTAACCCCCCCCCCCCCTGCTATGACTACTCCTTCTACTTTTGGCTGTTCCCGTTAGGGGTCACCACAGCTAAACTATATTACATTTACTCAGTTTCCACCATGGTGTTTTGCTTTGCAAAACATAATTCAAGCAGGACCATTGGAGCACACAACATTATACAACATTTTCTGCAGTAGTCCTGTCCATTATATCACTTCTTCGCAGAACATCCAACTATCATGCTGCCAGGCAGTCACCATGTACACCACAATGTATACATTTCTAAAATATACTGTACCCACTCCTGAAGCAACTGAAGTAAATGAAAACTTTCTCTACATTGCACACCTAGACTGCCTCTCCATCTTTTTCTTTCTGTCTTTTCTCCCATATTGACTGGAGCTAAATAAAAACATTTTTGCCTTCACAAGAATGCTTGTAACAGTTCTTATCTACTAAGGAATATTTAGCTCCTTAAGAGAATATTCCCTACCTTCCCCAACAACAGCTTTCTTCACATTTGTGAATAAGGTCTGTAAATTTGCACTATGGTTACCTCACCAGGAACACAATGTGCATAGCCTTAACTATTGCAGTTTGGCTTCCCATTATTTTATAACCATTTCACAACATTCCTGTTAATTTAAAACCTGTTATTCCTCTTTCATTACTCCTTTTTTTTGCACCCTGTCCTGTTCCATCACCACTTGTGTCCTTTATTCTTCTCAAGTACCTGCTAATGTACAGTCTCTCAGACTCCATTTTTATTTGTGTCTGCAGTGCAAAACTCTGGATAGATTTCCACAATCAAGTTAGATCTATGTATTCATTCACATTCCTTCTGCTTAGTATTTTAAAAAAGATCCACCCTTGCGCATAGGTTTATACATTCATAGATGCATACTAAGCTAATGATCAGTAGGGCCCTTATAAGCCTAGCTGTGCAACCCACATGTGACCCATAAATTTGATTTATGTCGGTGGTGATTTACTGACTGCCTCTGTCCATCAGAAATATAGGCCCCAGACCAGGGGTGATTTTCTGACTACCCATCCATTGGTCAAGTTGCACTTAAACAGGGACAGGGAGGAACTCTGCTTCACATGGATGAGGAGCCTGTTCCAGAGAATGGGAATTCTCTGAGAAACATTTCTGTCTCTGCAACATGTCCTATTTATGTTGCAAGCAAACTTTAACTCTTTTAATCTAGTAGTACTGATGCTGTTTGTTTTGTGGATGTGCAAAAGGTTAATCAAATTAGGGTCCAGGGATGCCTTATATGCCAGGCTAAGATCATCTCTCAGAAGTTTGTATGACACCAAGTAAACAGACCGGGCTTTGAGGCATTCAGTGTAGGGCATTGTATATTATTTCTGTAAGAAACCTTTGTGGTTGTTCCTCTTGCTGTATGTGTCTGGTCGGGTACATATCAAAGGGGACGTTATACTCTATTATGAGTCTGATGAGGGCTGAGTACAGTGGTATGATGACCCCTCTGGACCTAAATGCCATGGCCTTGCTTATAAGCTGAGCATTATAGAAGGATTTTCTTACTACCTTGGACACATGTTGGTCGAAAGCTAGGTTACTATCTACATAAGTTCCCAGATGCATAACTAGTAAATCAACTTTTAGAGGTATTTTACTGATGATGTAATTACAAGGGGTAGCTGACTTCTGAAAAGGTACTATAATGCATTTCCTGGTATAGAGTTTTAAGCTATGGCATTGGCACCTAGTGTTTGTGTTAGACCTTCCTGAAGGGTATTCTCATCGTGGGAGGATTCAATGTCCGCTCCTATTTTGCAATCATCTGTGAACTTGGTTAGACAGAGGCATTTGATATTGGCTTTGACATCTGTGAAGTAGATACCAAAGAGGAAAGGGCCTAGCACAGAGCCCTGGGAGACCCCACTGGTGACTGGACACTTTGTAGAGGTATCATTACTGATTCTTACCTCCTAGGTCCTATCAGTGAGACAGCTAGCTATGCAGCATGTTATAAAGGGGTTTATACCTAGTTCGATAAATATGTTGACAATGCCCGAGTCAGGTATTGTATCAAATGCTTCAGCAAGATCTAGGTAGGCAGTACCATTTCTCCTCATCCATTGCCTTAGCGATCTTTTCAAAGAAGTCCACCGGATTCATTAGAGCATGACCTTCCTTTGACAAAGACCAACTGGCATGGATCCAGTGTCTGGAAGTCTCCTATGTCCTTGTTGATAATTTCCATGGCTTTACAAATAAGACTAGTCAGACTATTTGGTCTGTAGTTTCCAAGATCTGTTCAAGGTCCTCCTTTATGAATGGAGATGACCATATCAGTCCTTCATTCATGTGGCACAAAGTCTGATAAGTCATATTTTAGACTGTTCAGGAGCCATCCTGGGATGTTATTGGTCCCATTGAAGCAGTGTTTTTAACTTTAGCAAGCTCAGCCAGTACACACTCCCTTTTTATAATTGGAGAGGTTATATTTCAGGGTATTTTTGGGTGATGGTTGGGGGTGGAGGGTAAAGTTGGAAGTGAATTTGTCCACTAACAGATTTGCTATGTAACCAGGCTCAGTGAATATGGCACCATTAGCCACCAGTTCACCACATTACTATGTGATACCATTGAGATTTTTAACATTGCTGAAGAAGGCTTTATGGTTAACTTTCACCTGGGAGGTTATCATAACCTCAAAACTGGCTTTGCATGACTTAATTAGCCTTCTTAGTTGCCTATTTGGTCTGATGAGAACGTTTTTATGCAAATTACCTTTCCTAATTTTGCCATAATTTTTGTTTCTTTTGTTGTATATCCTGCTTAATTTGGGATGTCACTAGGGTGGTTTGTTTGTAGGGGTAGTCCTGGGCTTACCTCTTGTAGGTACAGTAGCCTCTGTGCAGCCACTGAGTTGATTGTACAGAGTTTCTGATAGCAATTCAGCATAGGCTGCTCTGTTATTGGGGTTTTGAGGGCATTGACTTTTGACAAACCATCACTTAATAAAAGGTAATGTGCCTTGGAATAGTTGTTATTGGTTTTAATGGGATTATGGAGTTGATTTTGGTTTTGAAGGAGACAGCTTTATGGTTGGACTGTACCAGGAAGGATGAGACATTGGGGTGGTGCAGTGTTCTCCCATGTTTGCGAGCATGAGGTCCAGTATGTTGAAACCTCTAGTAGGTCTATTCATCATTTGGTTAAGGGTGCTTGTATTTGCGAAGTCCAGGAATCCCTGTGCCTGTAGATTTTAAGACATTTAGGATCCCCAGTCTATAGAGGGGTAATTAAAGTCTCCCATGAATAGGGTGTTGGGTTGGATGGTAAGTGTATCCAGTAGGTCCAAGTATGCACTGTGAGCTTCTTGGGAGATGGAGGTTCACCTGTAGCTGGCTAGGATATGGTATGGGATTTTGTCTATGGTGATCTATACGTGGAGGAACTCCAGCATATCATCCTGTTTGAACACCCTAGACATATGCTTGTTACTCAGGTATACTGAGGCATCTCCACCTTCAGTCCTTGTCTGTGTAGCTACTGCTAAAAAAGTGTGGAAGGCAATGAAACCTTGCACTGACTGGTTGCTCTCTGCCTCTTTAAACTATGTCTCAGTACACTAACGTCTATTTTCAAGTGTGAGGAGGGCTTGGAGGGAGTGAAGTTTTTTTATATAGGGTGCTGGCATTGAGCAGTAACACCTTGAGGTTCAGTTAAGTTGATTTGCTATGACGGTAGGTTTGTCAACTACGGAGATGAAAAAAGTTTTAGCCAGTATTCGATAGCCTAGAGGGGAAAGGTGCAAACCATCCTTGGCAAAGAAATCTGGTCTGTTAACTATGTTCTCCCAAGTTGACATATATTGGATCCCCTTAGAATGACACCAGAAAGGCAGCCAGTTGTTGAAATCAATCATTTTTGCTCAAATTGTGGCATCATCCTAAGTGATGGTAATATGCTGCTCAGTGCTAGGTTCATACCAGCATGAGACACTTAGTCTGAAAGCTACATAATGTCTCCTTCTTCATATAGTGCAAGGAGATACACTTCAGGTGCTTAATTTCCACATAGCCTATGATGGAATCATACTGGTACCTGAGGAGTAATTATTTGAGTACTTATGTGAGTTGGTGGATCCTGGTTGCAGATAAGCAGCTAACAGTGATCTTCTCCTCATTCAGCCTGGTCAGAGGGGCATCAGTATATCTTACAATGGAGTCTCCTATGATGAGAGTCCTAGGAAATCTGTTTGCTTGCCTTAGGGACTTAACGTTTGGGGCTCCACTGAGCATGACATGTGTGGAATTGGGTGTTGTTTTTGTCTGAGTGCCTTTGGGTTTGCTGTATTTCCCAACTCAGTTAGACCAGGTAACCACGTCCTGCCACATGATGAATAAACCCAGTCCTCCTAATGTAAAAACACAGTAGAAAAGACCCGTAAGTGTAATGCCACACACACCAATTCAACAGCTAGCTTCTCTGTCCTTTTTAAGTGCACTCAGGTGTACTTTGTAGATTACCCTTAGCTACTTACAAACATCTGTTACAACTTTTTGCATTCCAAATTTATGTAAATTTGCACTGTTTGTTTAAGGTCTGAATTTTTGTAGTAAAATTATACTATACCATTGACCAGAACAGTAGGCTCCTGTATGCCTTTTCCTCTGTTCTGTGTTTACAGACAATGTTTGGTAAAACTATAAAAGGGCATGATGAAAAGTATGATACTGCAGACTTTACCTTATTATGGAGTTCTTTTCTAAATTCCGAAATGGAAAGGGTGAAAACTCTTCCATATTCTACTTTAACCCATCAGATTTGAATCTTTTTACATTGTTCAAGTCTGTGCCTCCATTACAGCTATCATGTGTTACTCCATCTGTATTAGTAGAAGCTAATATTTACTAAATTTAGGTCTTTTAACTTTTGCATGCAACCTGTGGAGTCAGATGAAGCCTGCTTTATTGCATCTTGCCACTATAGAAACCAAGCCCTCCTTTTGGGGCACATAAAAGGGGAATTGGAATTGTCTTTTAAAGCATGCTACTTTTCACTGGTTTGATTGCACTCAGTACCTCAGATTTGTAAGGCTACATCTTTTATTCTTGGATACTAAGACATTTTACCTTAAACTGGTATGCCATTTTTGCACATCAGTCTCACAGTTTTATTAGAGTGCCTTGACTAAAGCTGCACCATGGTTTAATGGAGTAGCCTTCATCATTAGTCTCCTATGCAAGTCCAAGTTCAGCTATGGTGCCTAAATGTTTATCTTAGGAAAATTTGCTTTGTTGCTTTTTAAAGAAGGCATGAGAAATGCCCCAAGCCTCCATTTTAATGTTTTATTAAAGTTGCTTTTAAGTAGACATAATTTTCTCATTTTGTTCTTTCTTTCTTTCTTTTTTCTTATACTTTTTCCCTGATATTTTTAGTGAGATAATGGCAAGAGCAGGCTTTTGCAAAGACACCATTTCTTCCAAGATGTTTTCAAAGTTATATTTAGGCCAGTCCAAATGCATGCCTGTTTGCGTCCCCAAAACATCCTGATAATTGATGATATGATACTTCACGTTAGCTATAATGTACTTTATAGTGTTAAAGGCTATACTAAATTGGATAATAAATGTTAAGAGCTTCTGGTACATTTGCCTTAAACAAGATGTGATAGTATCTGAGTTAACAGGGTCTGAAAATTTTTAAAGCCACATTTTCCTTATACACAGCAGAGGCAGAAACAAACTGTTGTTAGGTTCTGTAGCACTTCCCTTACAGATGTTAAAAGTTTATACATTGATAAGATTTTTTTGCATTGATTTCTAAAGCTTTAGATCTCACCGAAGGGTGCTCCATAATGACTGAAAAAAAGAATAACAATTTAATAGCTTATACTTTTCTTCAAAGAGTTTGATTGTAGCACTTTGTTATTGCTGTTATAAGATCACAGAAGTAAAGTAGCTCACTTTGTATTCATGTTTCACTTCAGGATAATCTTTATTTGTCTGAATAAGTTATATTTTAGTTTTGTGGTAACTCAGAATTTGCATTTAGTGCACTACTGTAAACAACATTCTTAAGTAAAAGAAAGGATTTATTTAAAACTGTTGCTGCAAGATGCAGTAAAGGCTGGAAGCCATGTAATAATAGGTGACCTAAATACCATGGGGTTGTGTTCACTACCCGGCAGGATGTTGGTTGCCATTCATAGACTGTCTTTGTACTAACAGTTGAATTAGTCTGGATGAGATGTGCACGAAATGTGTCCGCAGAACTGGTTTGAAACTTTCCTGATAAAAGAGTAGTGTCCTAAAGATTTGAACACTTAACATTCTGGAAGCACATATTTTGAGCTAAAACAGTAACTTGTACATAGCAGCTGTCTTTTTCTTAATCAGTTTTAAACTTTGTATATTATTTACCAGTTATCTGCTCCCTCTCTTTGAGAATACACCATGTTATCTTTGGCCCATCTGCTGCTGCTGGATTTCATCTCTTTTTGTGTGTCTATAAGTGCTACAGAAAGTGTGTGTATTCTTATATATGAAATTTAGAACATGTGTTTATTTGTTTATTTCTTTAAAAACTTCCTCGTGAACATTTCTCGAATGCAAGGTCATTTGTCTAAATCAGGAATCTCAGACTTATGGCTGTTATGTCTCAAACAGCCCGCTCAGACCATCATAATTCTAGGTAAGGGAAGCTGCTACGCTACATTATAGCTACATTGATTACCTTTATTTTTGTGTTGGAAATTGTGGCTTTTTGGATGGGTGCATTAATCCTTACACAGCGCTCATGGTTATTTGTGATCAAAACCCCTGGTGAGAGACTTGTACACACACACACACACACACACACACACACACACATATATATATATATATATATATATATATATATATATATATATATATATATATACATATAGAGTTGCCCTTTATAATCTCAAAATACTGAAATCTCAAATTTCAGTATCTTGAAACTATAAAGGCGAACGACTCACAATCCCGAAAAAATGCACAAACACGAATATACATACAGCATACACCACACAACACACACATCATTCTACCCATAGCACACAAACTATACAACCCTACACTACATGTAAGCAGGGGAGCAAGCCCCTGCACCCCCATGAGGGCTGCACCCCACCAACCCCCCCCTACACACACACACACATATATATATATATATATATATATATATATATATATATATATATATATACCAACACCGGGATCGCACAAACAGAAAAAAAAAACTCACACCCAGACATTCTGCAGTCCCTCACACACACACACACACACACACACACACACATACACAAACACCAACACATCCAACACTCACACTCACACTTCCACCTCCCTACCCTAACCCACACGTACAACTTACAAAAACACTCACAAACACTCACCGTAAATTCCAGACACCATCCCAGCCGAACACTTCATGTAACAAAAATACACAACAATGTAGTGCTATGAACATGTCTGCCTGTGGGTAAGTATTTAGCTAGAAGATCAACTGTTGCTATTTATCCATCAAACCCTGCATGTTATATTTTGTGTTTTTTACCATTATCTCAATGTAATCAGCTGCTAGTATCTAAAATGTGCTTTAAGCCTGTGGCATTACCATCACCGCCATCATCATCATCATCATCATCATCATCACAATACTGTTTATTTCATTAATTATGTCCATTGTTAGGATATGCTGGTATAATAAAAGGCTGAGGGAGAATCCATCTGCTTTGAATAAAATGGA
Organism: Protopterus annectens; assembly: GCF_019279795.1. Classification (NCBI taxonomy): domain Eukaryota; kingdom Metazoa; phylum Chordata; order Ceratodontiformes; family Protopteridae; genus Protopterus; species Protopterus annectens. Next base: position 182,458,618 of record NC_056740.1, read on the forward strand.
ATTCAGCTGTGAAGGCAAAGTCAGATTCTTTTCAGTCGCCAAATTCCCAAACAGGGCTTTCCTGCAGTTACTGCCGGACTTGGATTCTGTGACCTAAACTATATTGGAAAAGACACATGTTATGTTCACCTAAAAAACACTAGATAGCTTCCTGTTCTATTACAGTTTCAGTTAATGGAGGAATTTGCTGTGTTTGTATTTACTATTGCAGTATATTCTGTCATCTTATGTTCTTCACATGCTAATGTACATACACCTATGCATACATATGTACATGTATACATATATTATATATTTCACGCTACAAGTACATATTACAGAAGTATAGATGGACTCGACCCATAATGTTCCAAACCCTACTATAAATATTCAGTTACTTGAAAACATGAGGAAGTGATAAGGAGAATGTGTACCTCATTTTTTGATAAATACAAGTGATTGCTTATTTGTGCACACTTTCTTTTTACTTTTTGTAACAGTCTTATTAATTTTAGTTTTGTTTTAATAACAGTTTAGTAGCTCGCTACTTTCATTGTTGTGTAATAAACACTCCAGGTTGTTCCAAGCATCTTGCCAGTAAGTTTTTAAATACAGTTTTACCCATTTGAGTTAGAACAGATCACTGTGACCCATAGCTGGTCTAAACCCCATACTTTACTTAATTTTGTCTACAAAAATAGTTTGTAAGGCCAAGTTTTTTGTAGTTTATTTTGTCTTATTTGCCTTTTGTATGGAGGTTGACATGTTCTATTGCTTTCATTTCAAACAGAACTTAGGACAAATCTTGAGTATATCAATTCATGAATATAATTGTTTTAAGAAGTCACAACTCTCCATCCATCCTCTACTGACCCTCATGCTGCTAACTTGTATCGCGCCCACCTTACACCCAATTAAAGGCTCCATACTAGCTGATCCCAAGTATAATCATTTGATAACAGTCTCCACTGAGATGGCACAGTGGGTGGACGTCTTTATCTCAACTGGTAAGCTAGTTATTTACCCCAAGGAGCTGCAGAATGGTGTGTCATGTATGTTTCGGCAGTACTGCCTCCTGCTACTTGTTGTGCACCAGTTAGGCTGCTGGAGTCTGCAAGTTTCTCGCTGCTGGTGACAATCTCTTATAGCCTTTCAATAGGATACAATTGACCAGAATCTATAGATAGACATGCTAAAACTTCCCAGGCATTTTTTTTTCAGGGAAAGGGAGATGGATGGTATTAATTATTCAGTTCCCCTTGCTAAATATGCAGATTTGCTGAAATTGCCAACAGTTCAAGCTCAGCTTGCATTGCCCCCGCTTCTTTATTTTGCTAGGACAGTTAAGTACTCCATGCAACTAAAAGCTTTGGTAAAATGTCACCTATGTATCTAACATAGATGCTTATGACTGAGTCTCTGATCATAACCAACCCAATTTGTGTTTAAGGCATGGATGTCAATAAATTAATCTCGTAAGTGGAACAAAGTGAAGCTTGTGAGGTGAAGCGTGACATCCATGTTGAGAAGGAATAATAAGAATTATTATCTGAGAGACCCAATCACAATTCTTTGGAGTTTGTGGACCTTTATTTGCTTCACGTACTAGTAGTTACAGGGGAAAAAAGTGCAGGAATTCAAAGCATTTATGGTTTTAAAAGCATTTAGTACTGCCACAAAATAGTGGGCAGATGCAAAATATCTTTATGACACTGGAACAGTGAAATGCTTGCAACTAGGACTGTGTTGTTATTCATTTTCATTTATATAAATGTATAATTGCTTATATCATAAGTGATAGTTTAATAAAGATCCTTTTTGTTTACAAAAAGGGTAGGAATTGAATAATTCAAGAATATTCTCACCCCTCATAGTGCCCCCAGGCCATTACGCTCAGATGATAAAAAAGAAGTTATGTCTTACCATAACGTTCCATCTGACTTGTAGATCTTTATTCATTCTTTACAGATAGGACCTCGGTTCAATCCTCAGAACCGAAACGTTCATTTCCCAGCTCGTGCAAGCCAAAAACTCTCAGCTAAGTACCTACCCACAACGCCCCTCTCCCAGATACTCCAGATTGAGTTTGCCCGCCCTAGGTAAAGATGTAGGAATAGAAAAAGTAGTTGGCTCTGTCTGAGAAGATACCCTAACCAGAAGTACCTGAGATCCACCAGGAGTCCAGGCAGGGGAAAGGAGGGCGGGAAGTAAAGAATGAGTAAAGATCTACAACTCAGATGGAACGTTATGGTAAGACATAACTTCTTTATCTGAAGTTGTAAATCTTTATTCATACTTTACAGATAGGACCAAGTCCCCAGCTACTTAAGTCCTGGGTGGCCCTAAGGAAGGATATTCCTGAGCACCATAGAACCAAAAGATGCTCGTCCCCTGGAGGCCAAATCCAATTTGTAATGAGATACGAAGGTATGAGGTCTTGCCCACGTGGCTGCTGTGCATATATCATCCATAGAGGCTCTGGAATGAAAGCCTACAGAGGTAGCCATAGATTTGGTAGAATTAGCTTTTATTCTGGAAGAAGGGTAGCTTATTCTGTTGGTAGATAAAGGTAATGGCGTTTCTAAGCCAAGAGGATAAGGTCACTTTGGAAACAGGTTTACCCAATCTGGGTCCTGCAAAGGCCACAAACAATTGGTCTGTTTTCCTGAAAAGTTTAGTCCCGTCCAAATAACAATGAAGCTGCCGGTGCACATGAAGGGTGTGCAAAAGGTACTCCCCTCTATTAGAATGCCTTGGGAAGAAAACCGGCAGGTCAATAGATTGGTTAATGGAAAAAACAGAAATGACCTTGGGCAAAAAAAAAGGGTCAGTATGAAGGGACACCCTGTCCATGTGGAAGATCAAGTAAGGACTCTTGACACTCAAGGCCTGCAGCTCAGATAATCTTCTCGCTGAGGTGAGTGCTACTAGAAGTATGGTTTTCCAAGACAAACATTTTAAGTTACATGAATCAAAAGGCTCAAAGGGAGAGCCTGTAAGAGACTGAAGCACCATAGTCAAGTCCCAGGGATCTAAGGGAGGCTTGACTGGTGGTTTAACATGCAATACTCCCTTCAAAAAAGTCTTGCATAGGCGGTGTGACATAATCGTAGAATTTTCCAGATCATTATGAAAATTAGCGATAGCTACTAAATGTACAGTGATCATTGAAGCTGAGGCTCCTGCATGCAGGAGAGTAGTCAGGTATTGCAGAATCTTTTGAATAGGCATAGAGAAAGGGTCTAAGTTCTGATCTTTGGCCCAAATAGAGAATCTAGTCCATTTACTAGAATAAACCTTTCTAGTGGAAGGTTTGTGTGAGGCCAGAGGAATTTCACGAACAGGAGAGGGGATGTCAGGTAGTCTGGCAATCATTGGAAGTGGAGGAACCAGGCTGTGAGCTTGAGACTGTGCAGGTTCGGGTGGATCAATCCCTGAGGATGGAATAACAGGTACTGGGAATGATCCAGGATCCACGGGCTGTGAATCAGATGATGCCATAGAAAAGGGAACCAGACTTGACGTGACCAGTAGGGAACAATGAGGATCACTTTGCTTTTCAACCTCTGATCTTTCTGAAGAAATTTTGGGATGAGGGAAATGGGGAAAGGCATAAAGAAGACCCGAGGGCCAATTGTGTGTTAGAGTGTCCCTCAGTGATTCCCCCTGAGGGGGAATCAAGGCAAAATATTTCCTGCATTTGTAATTTAGGGGGGAAGCAAACAGGTCGCAGCAAGGATTGCCCCAATGCTGGAAGATCCAAGCTGTTATTACAGGATTGAGGGACCATTTGTGAGGCATCAGGATGTTCCTGCTCAGATTGTCCACAATAAGGTTGGAGCTCCTGGGAATGTGCGTCTCTATAAGAAAGCGATTGGAAGCTGTCGCCCAGCACCAAATCCTCATGGCTTCCCGACGCAGGGGGTAAGATCTGGTTCCAACTTGCTTGTTGATATACCAGACAACTGACATGTTGTCTGACTGAATTGCAATGGTACTCGAAGGCAGGGTTGCATGGAACGCTTGCAACGCTAAGAGAACTGCCCTCAGTTCCAGGACATTTATGTGCAAGTTGGCCTCGAGGGGGGGTCCAAGTGCCTTGGACAGTCTTTCCCTGGAAATGCCCCCCACTCCAAAAAAGAAGCATCCGTGGTCACCATGGCCGTGGGTTGGGGAAGACAGAACGGTCGACACCAAAGATCCTTTTGTGGCTCCATCCACCATAGCATTTCCTCCTTGCAATGGCTCGTAAGGCGTATCATGTGGTTGAGTGGGTGGGTTAACAACGACCATTGTGTGGAGAGGAGCCACTGCAGGATTCTCATGTGCAGTCTCGCCAGTGGTACCAAAGTAATGGCAACTGCCATGGAGCCCAAGTGTTGCAGTACAAGACACGCTGGTACAAACGTGTGAAGCAGAAGGACTTGAATTTGGTGTCTTATTTTCAAAAGCCTGTGAGGGGGGAGAGAAGCTTGGCAGGATGTTGTGTTGAAGACTGCTCCAATAAACTCCAGTGTCTTTGTTGGAGACATCTGAGATTTGTCTTTGTTGATTGTAATCCATAAGCGGAGAGTGAGATCTTGAGTGTAAGAAAGGCTGTGAACTAGGAGATTCCTGGTCGGAGCAGTAAGGAGCCAGTCATCTAGATAGGGAATCACCTGGAATCCTTGTAGTCAAAGATGAGCTACCACAACTGCCATACATTTGGTGAACACTCAGGGGGCTGTTGAGAGACTGAATGGCAGTGCCCTGAACTGGTAGTGATTGGGAAGTGGAGAAACCTCCGGGAGCGGTGAACCATCTTTATATGGTAGTACGCATTCTGTAAGTCTATAGAGCACATCCACTTGTGTCTCCCTAGGAAGGGAAGAATGGACTGTACTGTGACCATCTGGAATTTTTGAGGTTTGATAAATTTGTTGAGTAGGCTAAGATCCAGGATTGGTCTCCAGTCCCCTGTCTTTTTTGGCACTAAAAAGAACCTCGAGTAAAACCCAGATCCTGTCTGTTCTGGTGGTACTGGTTGGATGACCCTTTTTCTTAGCAGTTTTTTTATTTCTAAGGCTGCTAATCCCCTCTGATTGGGTGGTATATTGGAGATTCATTTGACGGGTCTGGGAGTTAGGTCGAAGGGTATTTTGTAGCCTCTGAATATTATTCTCTGCACCCAAACATCGGTAGTAATAAGATGCCAGACTAGTAGATGCAGAGAGAAACGACCCCCGACTGCTTCCAGAGGAAAGCAATCGAGCAGCTGCTCAGGAGCACTGGTAGGGTCTGCTGGAGAAAGAATCTCTGGCTCCCCCTCTACCCCACAAAGGACGTCTTTCATATGAGTAGCCCCCTCTGCCCTGGGGGATTGCTCACCAGGAGTGTCAAGAAAGGATCCTTGGGATTTCTTGAACCATATCTTTCCCCCCTTCTGGTTCCTGGAGTAGGGTCTCTGGGGGTTGGAAAAAGTATGCCCACAGCAGACAAGGTCTTTCCATCTTTCTCACTATGTGCAAGTGTGTCACGTACCTTGGGACCAAAAAATGCAGATTCATCGACAGGTAAGTTAACGAAGGAAGATTTAAAAGGGTCTGCAAAATTACACAACCATATCCAAGCATTACGTCTCATGACAACACCAGATGCGGCCACTCGGGCTGCCCTCTCGGTGGTGTGAGATATCAAACTCATCGAGGAGTTTGAGTTGGATTCAAGGGTAGCTAGCCATGAGATGACAGTGTCACTCACCTCATCAGGCAGTACCCTCACCAAGGAGGAAGCCATTTCAGAAATTAAGTCTCTTTGGAGGCGAGTAAAGTGCACCAGATAATTCAACAACTGAATGGCGAAGATCGCTCAAGCATAAGTCCGTTTCCCCATTCTGTCCATGATCCGGGATTCCCTATTTGGAGAATGAACAGTGGAACTATCTTCTCCAATTCCCTCTTGGTGGCCGCCACCACAACCATAGAGTTAACTGTCAGCTGCTTGGACCAGTGGGGCTGGTCTTCAGGTGTAGATAAAATTTTGTCCGGCCTCGGGGGACAGGTTCTACATTGTCTGGGGCCTTCCAGGCACACTGCACAATTAGTTTAACTAGATCTTCTGCTGGTGGGGTCACCCAGGAAGTAGATGGCCGGGTATGGAAGGCCTGCTGAAACACCGATTCCTCATAAGAAGGGTTAGAGGACTTCCATTCCCCCCACTGTTTGAGGATTTTGAGAATGTCTCTAAATGAAACATCATCTGGGAGAGAACGAAGGGACCCTTCCTCTTCATCACAATCAGTGTCTTCTGTGATAGATTCCTCCAGGTGGTCAAGGTGCTTCCTCTTGCACCATTTCTTCCCGGGTGGCTCTCCAGTGGGATCTTCTGAAGAGGATTCCAGAGAAGGGGTTGTCTTCACAGGGGATTCTGATACTGGTGTCCTAGGGTCTGGTTTTGAGCCTTCAGAGTGAAGGGCCTTATCCATCACCTCTGCAGAAGGAGCACCCAAGACTAATTCCAGTTGAGGGGGTGACGAGAGAACTGGGAACTGTTGGAACCATGGACATAGACGGCACCAATGAGAAAATAGGTGTCGGATTAGGTACCAAGGTACGGACAGTCCAAGCACCACTCCGAGAAAGCATCGGCTGCATCGTAGCTGATGCTGCAAGGGTGATGGGTGTTGACAGGGAAGGCACTGCTGTCGGAGCTGAGACAGTATGTACTGAAGCGGGAGCTGGGAAGGGATAAGCAGGGGAAGATGAGATAGAAGATTCCGAGCCAGGGGGGACAGGAGGTCTAGCTGGAATGGGGAATCCTCTAGCTACCAGTAGCTGGTCCACAACCCACACTAGGTCTAGTTCAGAAATACTTCTAGTGGCTCTAAAAGAGGCTGCAGAAGAGGAATCAGGTCTTTCTAGAAAGGGACTAAACCTCTGCCCCAAGAAAGGATCGTAAGTAGGAGAATATCTAGTCCTTGGCATGAAATTGGGTTTTGGAGCCAATGGAGCTGAAGAAGCTGTCGGCGCCTTGGCCAGGGATGGTGCCAAGACATATGCAGTCATCGAGGTCCATGGAGCCAAAGAAGCTGTTGGCACCATGGACAGGGATGGTGCTAAGGTATGTACAGTGTTCAGAGCCCATGGAGCCGAAGAAGCTGTCAGCACCGTGGACCGGGATGGAGCAGAGACATGAACAGTCATCGAAGCTGATGTAGGAGCCATAGACGGCACTGAAGTCAGTGGTGCTGTGTTTGGAACCGAGATAGGAGTGAATACCATGGTCGGCACCAAGGGAGAGGACACAAATCCTGGTGCCAAAGAGGTCTGTGCCATGGACGCCGGTGAAGCATGGAATGGACTCGGTTCCCTAACTGACAAAGATGCAGGGACTGAGTGACTCTGTTTTTCCTTATATCTCTTGTCTTAGGAGGGGGTGAGACCTCTGACCCAGATAGAGCCTCCGAGAAAGGTGTCTTGAGTAAACCTTTTAAAATAAGTTTATTCTTATGTTCTGCTAGTGTCCGATTAGAAAAAACAGTACAAATGTCACAATCAGCTTTCAAATGATCCACACCCAAACAGTAGACACAACAGACATGTGTATCTGAGTTAGGCATGTTACGTCCACACTTGTCACACTGTTTAAAACCCAATTTAACTTTTGTCTGACATGGTAAAAGAGCAATACTATCCTGTAGAAAAAATTTTTTAGGAATACCACCAGTAAAAGAAGCCTGTCAAATACAGGAGATAGGGACAGTCAGAAAAGGTAAAATTTTAAATTATCAAAAAATAAGGGTAGGAAATAGGCCTAGGTTATAGGCGATAGTGAAAAAAGACTAAGTTGACTAACATTTTTGAAATTCAGAAGAAAAACTGTCATAAAAACAACAAATTACTACATAGCTTGAGGGAGATGGCTAAACTCGTCTGACCAGGAATTCGGCAAACAAGATCTGAAGTATGTAGGAGAGGTGCATTGTAGGTAGGTTCTTAGCTGAGAGTTTTTGGCTTACACGAACTGGGAAACGGACATTTCGGTTCCGAGGATGGAACTGAGGTCCTATCTGTAAAGTATAAATAAAAATTTACAACTTCAGATCTAATGATACTGACCCAAAAATCCAACAACTCTGCAGGCGATGCTATATTTGCCAACTCAACCAGTAAAATCTGGAATCTACTCCCTACTACCATTACCAAGGAAACCTCACTACCCCTATTTAAAAGAGAACTCAAAAAAAATACCTCAGATCTCATTGGCTGTGCTCTTGTTGTAAACCTGACTAACAACTTCACTAATACATGTTTTGCTACCCAACCTGCTGTTTAGCCAAGTATCTATGCCTCATAGCATTTGAATGTCTAAGTATTGTGAATTATCAGATCTGATTGTATTCTATGTTCACATTTTTTGATACGTCTTTGACAATCAGATGTAAGTCAGCACATTGTGTATATTGATATCTGCCTGTATTCTTTGTCTATATTTTTCTAAACATGTCTGCCTGAGTTTATCACTCAGTGATGTATGTAATGTCTCTTTTTTGGTATGTGGAGATTTTCTCCCCTGGCCTCCGCTGAAAATGGACATATATCCGGTTGGACTATCCAGGTCAACAAATGTAAAATAAAATAAATAAATAAATACATTTATATAATATTGCTTAGGTTATATGATATATAGCAATATATGTGAAGTATAATGTTTGTTAATGTTAATTTAATACAATTTGATTACTTTTGTATAAATGTAAATTTGCCTGTGTCACAAGTGATGATTCAATAAAGGTGTTTTAAAAAAAAGCCTGTCTTTTTACCAATTTTAAAGAATAATCATGGTGCTCTAGGTACTACAATATCAATATAACAATAGACAAGGCTTCTGCTAGCACTGTACATGTTCTGAATGAATTTTTACAATAGTTAACATATTACTCATCTTTTCCATAGAGACAGTAGAAAACATCTGTGACTTGGATGAGCTAAGTATACATGCAAGGAAGGGAGGAAGGTATTCTGGTATAGTTAACCCATACATGAATAATAATAAAGGAGTCTGCTTGTGAACCTGTTCAAACCAAAGTTACCTGTCATCATTAATACTTGGGTTTTTCAGAAGTAAGCATGGATAAGGCCACAGTGATTTGTATTTTTCTACCTTACATATACAAACAAAACATTATGAGCCATATCTTGACAATATGGGCACAACTACATTCCACTTACACAAAGAAGTGGTGCAATAAAAGGTTCACCTTAAAGGTGGTAAGGTGTTCCACTCTTTTATGTATGAAGAGCTAGCGTATTCCAGAAATGGGTTATGCACTGGGTTATAAATTTGTAGTCCTGTTTAATTGTTGGTAAAGATTTAAATCCTTACTATGAGTGTTTGTGGAGTTAGTTTAGGAAGATGCAGGACATTAAAGAGGACAAGATCTTTTATATAAATCACCACAGAGGAGTATATAGTAGTGTATATGTTGTTGATAGAAAAGTGGGCACTGTGTTTAAAAAATAATCAGGTATATAAATATAGTGACAGCAGAGAGCCCAATGTAAGCAATGGATAATTCAAGAAAGACAGATTTCTTAAATGTGTTTGCATGTAGTTTGCCTTATTTTTATATCAGAAAAGGTTGTTAAACTTCTGCATGTTCATTGCAGTTAACTCTTACTGATGCCTTTCGTATTCTTTCTCAATTACAGAATTCTACTCAGTGTCTGCAGGTGGTAAACAGCCATGTTGAACCCAGAACAACAGGAATAAGTCAGTCCATTACAGTTACACTTACAGGCACCACTGCCTCCCAGGTACTTAATGTATGACTAGAGTAACACACAATCTCTCCATCTCAGGTGGAAAGCTGCTTCAAGAAAGACCTGCATGAGGACCACAGGAAAGTGTTGAAGTCAACAGAGTTTGCATGAGATGTTAAACTGAGATAGAAACTTGTTTGATTAAGAGGAGAGGGGTACGTTTAATAATAATAATAATTATATGTCTATATATATATATATATATATATATATATATATATATATATATATATATATATATATATAAAATGTATGGCACAGTGGTGTAGCGGTTAGTGCTGTTGCCTCACAGCAAGAGGTTCTCTGGTTCAATTCTTGGCTCAAGTACCTTCTGTGTGGAGTCTGTATGCCCTCCCTGCATTCGTGTGGGTTTCCTCTGGGTGCTCCGGTTTCATCCCACATTCCAAAGACATGCAATAGGTGGACTGGGCACTCTAAATTAGCCCTAGGTGTGAGTGTGAATGTGTGGTGCAACCTCTGAGGAGGGTTGGTCATCTGGCTAGCAACCCTATCCTGCAAAACCTGCACCTGCTATGGAAACAATGAGTGCGGAATGATGCTCATTGCCTGATGTACTGAATGCACAGGAGTGAATCCAGACGATATATATATATATATAAACAGAGATACAATCAGAAAAATGTCTTCCTAATAAGGGTAAAGCAGATCCCCCATACACTTGTTACAGCATCTTCTTTCTGTGCCAAAACAGAAAATTGCCAATGTCTCGTCTTTCCTTATGCCTCAGTACCATAACGTATTTACCCATAAAACTCTCTTTTCATGGTCTTCAGTTGTTGAATACTGTAGAATGTATTTTTGTTATCACATTTCTCACTGTTGATTCCTGCTAGTAAGGCAAAGATATATCTTATTATTACAGCTACACCATTCAATTGTCACTGGCAACACTCTGCACGTGCATTTCTCAGTTGCCCCCATGATTATAGTTACGTTTATTCATATTCTACTTCTTTTTATTCATGTGAAGTTCTCCCAGATCTATTACAAAGTTAAATATGGTATTGATTTGTCTTGGCTTCACATCCCCTCCCTAACAAATATCTTCTTGTCTTCGCATTAGCATTCTACATCTCCTTGCACTTCAGTTTCTCCAAAAGGAACAGCCAGTAGATATTCTAAGTATATATTGGTGCTGTTTCATTTATTGCTATTACATATATTGTTTTTCTGCCTCCCGTTTCTCTTATTATAATATCGTAATAACAAACCTGCCCCTAATGTGTTATTCTCCATCCAAAAAATGAGCATAAATGTTAAACTTAAAAAAAATCTTACCCAATCATTATGTTCTTTGCTCCTCTTCATCCATATTCTGTTTCTGGTTCCTTCCACAAATCCATCTCTGTTTCTTTCTTTCTAAAACTGACATTCATACTAGATGTAAAGCCCAACTTTCCCCAACTTAGTTATTTTCCTTAAAAGCAGTTTTAAAAAATGCTAGGTTTACCACCCCAGGCATATTTTTGCCATTGACAGATACAAAATGTTTTTTCAACTTAATGAGTCTGGTTCACCAAAAACTCCAAAAAGAAATTTTCAAAACCTTTGCCACCTTTTTGTAGAATTGGATCACAACCCCTTTGCATGTTCTTACCTAATACGATTGTTTGTTCTACCCCATTTAGTTATCTTTCCCCATAATTAAGTTGGAAGGCCAGTTAGCTTCGCCCTTAGTCTGACCATCAAGATAACAAGTCATATTTTTTTCTTTGACTCTAATAAATCCTTAAATCCTTACCTCCCACCCCAATGCTCATGCATAATGCCACTGTTTTCTCTTAACGTACTAACAGTTTGCCTAATTTTTAAACTCATTCATATAATACAAGTGTTCCTTCACATTTCCTCTTTGGCAACACAAACCAGTCACATGTACAAAGCCTTTTGGGAAGGGCGACCCTTTGAACTATTCTCACTTAGTACTACCCACACACATCTTCTACTGATGTCGTAATGTTTTTATTAATGTAACAAATATACAGAAAGAGAATTGAAAGGTGTATTGTATTACCCCATTGTTTAGGAGGAATGCTAGCAAAAAACTCAGTTATGTACAGAGTGGCAACAGGAAGCTAGAGGAAGGGTATAACAAAGTATTTTGCGCTGAGAATGAGCTAAGCTGTAAAATAATCTGCTCTTGATTCTGGATACAGTAATATTTCAAACACTGCAGAGTTAGCTTTGTTTACTTGTTATTTAAAGGGAATCTTGTAGGCAGGAATTAACAAACGAAAAAGAATGGCAAAATTGTATAGAAACAAAAGGGTACAGATGAAACGACTGCTACATCTTTAGTCTATCTTTTTACCAATCATTTATACTCTTATCATGAGCTTTGCTGCCTTTTAAGGATTTTGTTTTTTATTACACATGATCATGAAAAGGTGCAAGGCCAGCATCAGAAACAATGAAGCAAATCACTAAATTAATGTATTCAAGTCTGTTTTTACAACACTTTGCTTTCTCAATTTTCTGATTCTGATATTATTTAAAAAAAAGAGTGAAAAAGAGAAATGTGATAAAAGCAAGCAAGTTGCCACTTAAAAGAGGAACACGTGTTTATACCAAGATACACCACATACCACATTGTTAATATTTAATGAATATGGCTTTTAGATTGTTTGAAAGAATGAACTTGTTTTCCATGTTGCAGATAGTTTTCCAGCATGGTCAAATGGACTGTATATGTTTTTTTTTTTACCATACCTAGTACTAGTTAAAAAAGTGAGATATAAAAATAATTTCATGAGTGAAGCTGAAGTTGAGTATTTTGCTAAAAGGAAGTAAGGCATAAATGTCACATAACTGGTGTAATAAATGTCCTGCATGTGATGCAAGGAATTTCCCTTTCCTTTAAAGAGACAACATGCATATTTGCAACAACGCATGCACATGCACACAGACACACAGACACACACACGCACACACACACACACACACACACACACACACACACACACACACACACACACACACACACACCCACAGACACACACACACACACACACACACACACACACACACACACACACACACACACACACACACACACACACACACACACACACAGGAAGCAGACTAGACCCCATGCTTTATTCATGTTATTCTCTTGTAGCTGAAATTCCTCAGTGCTGGGGTCATGGAAAAATTCTGGAATTCATAAAAAATCTTTTCATACTTCATAGCATCAAAGAGAATTATAAACTTCAAAGTCATTTACTGAATGTGGCTGTTAACATGTTTATTATCATTTTTTTCTCTAAATGTCACTCCACTGACAAGTTTTCAGCCTTTCTATAATGCTTTCCTTAATACTCTGCTTATTTCAGAGCCCGCAGAGATTATATTGCCTATTTTACCACAACCACTGATCAAACCTAATTTTATTTCATCTCCCATCTGCATTTACCCTGACATGTTTTTTTTGTAACTGCTCTGCAGACGTCCAGATGATGAACCTTTTAAGAGCTGATTTTTAGTGGTCAGAAAACATCTTCACATTATCACCCTGTATGGACATGGGAGGGTCCTTCCTTCTCCCAAGCACCTTACGTTTTGTCTAACACTGCTACAAAGGCACTGATATATTTCACAGCTTTACCCCCATTGTTTCTCAAATAATAAGAGTGAACATGGCAATTGTATCTATGTGTTTATCTTAAACAATGCTGGTCCAAGAGACATGTTCAGGCATAATCAGAGCACAAGGTTTTATATCAGTAAAAGACACAAGTAATACAAAACAAATATTCACAAAAAAAGTTGCTAGCTGTATAAATGGAACGTGCAGCCAACACAACAGAATAATTAGTCGTTGGTCATTTTATTTGGTGGACTAATACAAAATCCATTATAAAACATCAGCATGAGGTAAATCTGCTAGATGTATGCATGCTACACAAAATAACAGAGATAATCAAAGACATTAGTTATAGTAAAACTGAAAACAGTATTGTCTTAGTAAGAGTAATGGCATCTGACATTTTCAGGAGAAACTACAGAAGAACAGCATATAAGCTGTTTGACAGCATTGATTAGAACAGGAAAGCAGATGACAGTAGTAAAATCATAAGTAGTCAACATACTACAGTAGGCATTAACAAAAAAAGATTTAACCCAAAGGGCAGAAGAACACAAGAGTCATCTAGGGAAGCATTTGCATTATAGAACTTCAGTATTGTGTCTAATAACCATAAGCTAAAATGCAGCCTGAATTTTAATACTGCTAAGGTCATGAGCGAAATTGTTCCAGACAGACCAAATTAGTGAAGGCTCTGTCACCATCCATGTGCAGGCTACTGGTAGGACTGGCAGCAGAACTGCTTCATTATCCTTGAAACTCTCAGGATACCTGGAGGAAATAACATAAAGGTTTGAAACAGGGCTAAATACTAGCTGGTTAACCTTACAATTGCATATCTAGTCTCAGCTCAGCAAATGATGGCTGCTTTATGATTCAGTAATGGTTTGACAAAAGTAACAAAACTCCACTCTTCCCTGTATAGTATTGGTGACATCAGAGTTGTAATTTTAGCTGATTGCAGGGTGCAGGAAAACCTTGTAATGTGTGTTTGTGTGTTCACATCTGTGCATGTGTCTGCATCTATGTTTGTAATGCAGATGCTTTGTGTGTTCATGAGTGTGCATGCGTGTATGCATATATGTGTGTGTGGTGTTTGTTTATTTAGGTTTTGATGATGCAGTACTTGATGAGCCAGTTAGTGTCCTATTAAAACCTCCATGTATTATCAACAGTATCTCCTTGCAGTAGGATATGTAACAAACCTGCAGACTTTTGGTTAAATCCATTTCCAATGCCTTCATGTTAGCTCATGGGATATCTATTATAATTGATATTCCAACCTGGGAATATATATCTTAACTGTCCAGAATTTCACAGAATGTCCAGATTTTTCCCTTACATTTTGGTCCATTAATCTAAAAGTTTATAGTTTTCTGGCAAAACACTGATGATTGAACAAAGGCAGAAGAAGGGACCATATCCAACGTAAATGAGACAGAAAAGTACAGAGGTTCCCTCAGGTAAGACAGCGTGTTAGCAATAATAAAGCACAGCAAAGGTGGCTAAAGTAAAATGTCCAGAACCCAAAAGAGAGAATAAAAGTAATGAAGAAGCCAAACTGGCGAACCACATCTCAAAAAATAATTTAATTAAAAAGCTGGTCCCAAGGCTTGCTAAAACTTAATTGTACTGAAACCGTGATTTGTAAAATGTTTCAATAAATTACTGTTTAAATGAAAAAACAAAAGCCAAAGGAACTAACAGTGAACCCAAGTACTAATGACAATTTAAAAACAGCCAGGTTCAAAGCAGTAACCATGGGAGTACCTCCTCCCAACAAGTAAGTTTAGATCTAGAAGTCATTGTGACAAGCAAAAAGGTAATAATCCAGCTATGTCAACAGATACATAAAGTTTTGATCTTAAAAAACAGAGCCTCAGTGAACCAGGTCATAACGATTGCAATAAATAATATCAGAAATAAATAGTCTTAGAGATTCAGAATATATTCTAGTGGAATGCCATCTTCTACAGAAAACGTAATCCAATAACCAGGTGGAGGAAATACCAAGGAACCAGTAAGGGAATGGAACAAGAATTGGAATACAAGGTTTTTAATGCAGTATTGCATAACCTGAAACTGTATTATTTATGTTCTAGTACTAAAAATGATCTCCTGGCATTCTAATGCCTGGTGTCCAATATAGGCAGTCCATCTAGATGACTACTTCAGGCTTTGCAGCAAGATCCCCAAAAGCCTGGGTACCCAGACAAAAGCAAACACAGTTCCAGAATCCAGAAACAAAGTGTTTGTTTAGCCAGTTCCATGGCATGGAGAAAAAAAGCCTTGACAATAGCATAGATGGCATGGATTTGGATGACATCTCAGGAGCTGCAGGATCCAGGGAGGGAAGTTTGGAATGAGCAGCCACTGCTGCTTTGCTGTTTTTGGGGGGAGGCAGTCAGGCCCACTTCTGCACAGCTCCAGCATGTGAGGCGTCACAGCATGTGACTGGTGTGCATCCTGCAGTGCACACCACCGACACCAAAATAGGTGCATTCACAAGTGTGCACATGTCACAGGGTCAGTATTGTGAGTCCTCATTTTGGTGGTATGCATCAGTTCTGAGAGGAGAGGGTTTAGGATAATTAAGTACAAAAATCCCCTGCCCTACCATGATACTGCATAGCTGCTGGGTAATCCCGGAGAAAATTAGGGTTCACTCTTAAACATAAGTGTCTGCATCGTGGGACTGAATTCAAGCCCCCCTGGCTACTGGATGACAAAGAAAAAGAACTGACAATCTCCATGGCTATATGGATGAAGGACCCTCCAGTCAGCTCTTGCACAAACTCAACACCAATAACAAGAAGCTAATGATAGACAGGTATGAAAGACAAAAGACTAAATAAAAAATGTTCATTAAAACTGTATTTTAGAATATGCCAGACAGAAAGATAACACCAAACTTACCACACACCATGCATTCAATAGTTTCAGTAGATCAGTTCAGTAATGGTAGATTGGTTTAAACCAACCAGTTTTAAGAATATTGAATTCCCTCTAGCTTAAGAAAACAAATTCATTAAGTAATCCCAATTTTGTCAGCAGTCCATCAAGCTTTTAATGCTTTAAAAACTTCAAAGAGGGCCAGAAACTTAACAAATGAAAATACAAACCCATTCACAATATAGATTTTTGTGTAGAAGAAAATATATAATAGAACACCACATCCAAGATATATAAAAGGGCTACAAAATGGTTACAATAAGAGCAAAAACTAATTTCAGTTCTTTAGTACCTGTTTATTATTACTTTTAAATTTAAACCACATAAACCAAGAGTTAAAATTGTCTATTTACAACAAACAGTAACTAGTTCCCACCAAATGACAATAGCCATTTCCTTCTGTGGTTTATACCACCACATACATAGGATCATAGGATCATAGGAAGTTACTAGGCTGTTGGCCCTGAGGTCCTTACAAGCCTAGCCAAGAATTTAGCCCATGTTCCAACAAGTCAGCACCTAATGCCCCTGTCCAGCAAGGACACAGGTGGAATCCCAGGGGCATAGGTGCCGGAAGCTGTTAAAGACTTGGGGCGGAGGGTGACAGGGGCACTTAGTGAACTAAAAAGGGTAATTTTTTTATAACTATTTTCTACCACAACATAGGTTCACTTGGAGGACATTTTAAGCTTAGCCAATTCCCTTTTGGTGCATGAATTAACATTTTCTGACTGGTCTTAGCTATCCCCATGGCTGATAATTGTATATTTGCCCTAGTGAGAACAACTGTGATCATACCATACATAATTTGAGGGGGCCATGTAATGGGTGCAGCATTTAGGAACTGCCTCTATCCATTAGTGTCATGAGGGTAAATCCTGGAGTACATTTTCTATTACCCATCCTTAGATCCAAGTTGCATTTGAATATGGATGGATGAGCTTTGCTTTATTTTTATGGATAGTCTGTTCCGGAACAGTGGTAGCCTCTGTGATATATATCCATCTCTCCACAACATTCAGTTTAGATACCTGGACTGAGTATTTCTGATGCCATTTGACTTGCTGATGTTCAGTAGGTCCATCTGTATTATGTCGAAGGATGCTTTGTATGCCAGACATGTCACCTCTAAGCACTCTGTAGGATACTGAATATAGTAATAAATCTTTGAGGTGGTCCATGCAAGATCTATTGTTTAGGACTTGCATCCTTTTAGAAGGTATCTCTGAAGGTATTCCAATAGTTGCATGGGGCTGGACAAATACATGCCAAAGTGGGCATTATACAAAATGATTGACATAATGAGAGCTTTGTAAAGGGGGACAACAACATCTCTACATCTAGTCACAATCAATTTGTTTATAAGCTGTGCAATATAGAAAGGCTTTCTTATGACTCTGGGCACATGTTGGTCAAAATTTAGGTCACTGTACACACAAGTTCCCAAATGCCAAACAATTAGATCAGTTCTTAGAGGGCATTATCATGATTGTGACACCAGTTATTATTTGTGACAAACCTTCCTGCATGATGGTTAAGTCATTTGGGGATTCAATAACTTCCCCTAGCTTGCAGTCATCTCAAACTTAGCTGGCCAAAGCTCTTTGGTATTTCCTTTTACTTTTGAGATGTCTATGCCAAACAGAAAACGTCTCAGCACCGAACCCTGGGGGACTCCATTGGTGACTGGTCTCTTCCCTTGTTTTGATCTCCTGCATCCTGTGAGCCAAGTTGGCAATGCAGCTGGTGATGTAAGTGTTTGGTCCTACATTATTCATCTTTTGTACTACACCTGAGTAGGGGATTGTATTAAAAGGCTTGGCCAGGTCAAGGTAATGTGTGAACTGTTTTATCTTCATCCATTGTTTTGGTAACAAGAGTAAAGCTTAAAAATTGCCCATGATTTTGAGCCTTTCACACTTTCCTCTGGGATGTTTTCAAACTCATTTTAGGGCCATACATACGTGTATGCATTCCTTGATTCACCTTCCTGGTTGTATTAAATTATATTCCTTGTGTAATACAACACACTTGTTACATTTAAGTTAGAGCGCATTTTAAATTTATTGTTAAAACATTGTTCCAGTAGGCAATGAAGCAAAATGCATGCACCAATAATGACAAAACTGCACTATTCAGAGCATTTCCATGATAGTAGTCTACTTCCACACACAACTGCATTTTAAATTTATTGTTTGAACATTTTTCCAGTAGGCAATGAAGCAAAATGCATGCACCAATAATGACAAAACTGCCCCTATTCAGAACATTTCCATGATAACAGTCTACTTCTACATACAATATATAAATACAGAATCACAGTAGATTGTAAGCCATAGGCATACTGCACAGCTTCTTGAACTTATTTTCAATGGGGGGGGGTGCAAAAGGCCAAAAAACAGGGACACATTTTAAACATTGTGTGTATAATTTTGGAAAGTTGCTTGCATAAAATGTTCTTACCACCATGCATTTTACTACCAATTCTTGAACCCAGAAACCTGTGGGCTACAGTCAGAGCAACATACCACTAAGCTAAACCAGCAGCTTCTTGAAAAACAGGAAGACAGACTTAAATGGCTATCATATCATTTAGTGAATTCAGTTCTCACTTCTCACCATAGCTGTCAACCTCTTAGCACAAAAATACAGAACAAAGCCAATAATGGGGGAAAACAAAAAAAAAATCTTGCTTTTTTCCCACTTTTCTGAGAGTTAAAAAAGTTCAGTTACAGGCTTGCTGTTCCTGAACTGTTTGAAAGTTTCTGTGAGGCCATTTTTGCTTGGGCTGAAGGAGGGTCTCTGTGTTCATCAGTGGCAGTGACTAACATTGAGCAGCTTCCCTGCCCCCCGTAGAGGTGGTTACTGACTTGAAACTGTAGTTTTATTGGCCACTAGGGGTCATTTCCATAACTCCTTCATCTTCCTCTCTTATAACCTAGTTGCCTCGTGGTTTGAGCATCTTTTCAGGCTTGTTGGCTGTTGGTGAAGCATCCTCCAAGAGGAAAAAACGCTGAGAGAAGAAGGGAGCCACTTTTGAGATTTTAAGTATTTTTTCTCTGTTTATTTGCTAAGTTTTTCTGCATAGCTGCCTAGCTTGAGCATTTTCTGGCTTGTTAAACTTGATTTCTGTATTAGTAGCTGTATTTAGAGCACAACCAAAAGCTGTTTGCTGAATTTCCTGTTTGCACTTAATTTTAAATCGTTTTTTTCTTAAAACTTGCATATTTTCTGTCCTTGACCTAGCACTCTTGTGTGGGGTCATTTACTGCACTGTTATAACTTGATATTACTTGTGAACCTCTGCTATCTCTGTAAAAACAAAAACAAAAAAAAATCTTGCTTTTTTCCCACGTTTCTGAGAGTTAAAAAAGTTCAGTTACAGGCTTGCTGTTCCTGAACTGTTTGAAAGTTTCTGTGAGGCCATTTTTCTTGGGCTGAAGGAGGGTCTCTGTGTTCATCAGTGGCAGTGACTAACATTGAGCAGCTTCCTGCCCCCGTAGAGGTGGTTACTGACTTGAAACTGTAGTTTTATTGGCCACTAGGGGTCATTTCCATAACTCCTTCATCTTCCTCTCTTAAAACCTAGTTGCCTCGTGGTTTGAGCATCTTTTCAGGCTTGTTGGCTGTTGGTGAAGCACCCTCCAAGAGGAAAAAACGCTGAGAGAAGAAGGGAGCCACTTTTGAGATTTTAAGTATTTTTCTCTGTTTATTTGCTAAGTTTTTCTGCATAGCTGCCTAGCTTGAGCATTTTCTGGCTTGTTAAACTTGATTTCTGTATTAGTAGCTGTATTTAGAGCACAACCAAAAGCTGTTTTCTGAATTTCCTGTTTGCACTTAATTTTAAATCGTTTTCTTCTTAAAACTTGCATATTTTCTGTCCTTGACCTAGCACTCTTGTGTGGGGTCATTTACTGCACTGTTATAACTTGATATTACTTGTGAACCTTTGCTATCTCTGTAAAAAAAAAAAAACAAAAATCTTGCTTTTTCCCACTTTTCTGAGAGTTAAAAAGTTCAGTTACAGGCTTGCTGTTCCTGAACTGTTTGAAAGTTTCTGTGAGGCCATTTTGCTTGGGCTGAAGGAGGGTCTCTGTGTTCATCAGTGGCAGTGACTAACATTGAGCAGCTTCCCTGCCCCCATAGAGGTGGTTACTGACTTGAAACTGTAGTTTTATTGGCCACTAGGGGTCATTTCCATAACTCCTTCATCTTCCTCTCTTAAAACCTAGTTGCCTCGTGGTTTGAGCATCTTTTCAGGCTTGTTGGCTGTTGGTGAAGCACCCTCCAAGAGGAAAACGCTGAGAGAAGAAGGAGCCACTTTTGAGATTTTAAGTATTTTTCTCTGTTTATTTGCTAAGTTTTTCTGCATAGCTGCCTAGCTTGAGCATTTTCTGGCTTGTTAAACTTGATTTCTGTATTAGTAGCTGTATTTAGAGCACAACCAAAAGCTGTTTGCTGAATTTCCTGTTTGCACTTAATTTTAAATCGTTTTTTCTTAAAACTTGCATATTTTCTGTCCTTGACCTAGCACTCTTGTGTGGGGTCATTTACTGCACTGTTATAACTTGATATTACTTGTGAACCTCTGCTATCTCTGTAAAAAACAAAAACAAAAAAATCTTGTTTTTTCCCACTTTTCTGAGAGTTAAAAAAGTTCAGTTACAGGCTTGCTGTTCCTGAACTGTTTGAAAGTTTCTGTGAGGCCATTTTGCTTGGGCTGAAGGAGGGTCTCTGTGTTCATCAGTGGCAGTGACTAACATTGAGCAGCTTCCCTGCCCCGTAGAGGTGGTTACTGACTTGAAACTGTAGTTTTATTGGCCACTAGGGGTCATTTCCATAACTCCTTCATCTTCCTCTCTTAAAACCTAGTTGCCTCGTGGTTTGAGCATCTTTTCAGGCTTGTTGGCTGTTGGTGAAGCACCCTCCAAGAGGAAAAACGCTGAGAGAAGAAGGAGCCACTTTTGAGATTTTAAGTATTTTTTTCTCTGTTTATTTGCTAAGTTTTTCTGCATAGCTGCCTAGCTTGAGCATTTTCTGGCTTGTTAAACTTGATTTCTGTATTAGTAGCTGTATTTAGAGCACAACCAAAAGCTGTTTGCTGAATTTCCTGTTTGCACTTAATTTTAAATCGTTTTTTTCTTAAAACTTGCATATTTTCTGTCCTTGACCTAGCACTCTTGTGTGGGGTCATTTACTGCACTGTTATAACTTGATATTACTTGTGAACCTCTGCTATCTCTGTAAAAAAACAAAAACAAACAAAAAAAAAAAAATCTTGCTTTTTTCCCACTTTTCTGAGAGTTAAAAAAGTTCAGTTACAGGCTTGCTGTTCCTGAACTGTTTGAAAGTTTCTGTGAGGCCATTTTTGCTTGGGCTGAAGGAGGGTCTCTGTGTTCATCAGTGGCAGTGACTAACATTGAGCAGCTTCCCTGCCCCCCGTAGAGGTGTTTACTGACTTGAAACTGTAGTTTTATTTTCCCTTTTGGGCCTATTCCTGCTTCTTTCCAGCCCCTGCTATCAAGCACGCTTTAACGTGCTTTAGCTGATAAAGCGGAGTTGCCACTAGAGCAGCATCGGGCAGCGCCGGTTAAACAAGGTTAAACTCTTTCTGGCTCCAGAAAGTCTGTTCTTCAATTTTTCCCTTAGAACTGCTCTGTTAGGAACCTAAACAGTTTACACCTACACTAAAAAGTGCAGCACTTGTTCCAAATAGCTTTTTCATCTCAAAAAGCTCAGCACTTGTCTTATAAGCATATCCCTTGTCTTATAAGCATTCTCTTTGCAGGTCAAGCACTCCTATATTATACAAATCTCTCACTAGCAAAACCCCCCAGGAGTGCCCACTTCCCTGCTAAGCCCACTACTTTTCTGTCTCATACCAACTCATAATTCTTTCTAGCATGTCGAAGGGTTAGATGCTGGCATCCTCTCCTGCCCATTTGGTGAATCTGGGAATTCTGAGACAATGTTACAATTGCCTCATGTACACGGACAACCATCTCCTCCTTCCATGTAACACTAACACTTGTGAGAGATGCAGCTATTTAGCCAGACTGGAGGCTGAGCTCTCTCAACTCAGGACTGGCAAGACCAGGCAGGAGGAGAAGGCAACTACACACACCACAATACCAGTCTCACATAACTCAACCACACCACTGAATCAAACACATAAACACACTAAGACATACTCGAGGCTCTGAGTAAAGTTTACCTAAACAGCAGAGGCCTCCAAAGC
The DNA here is from genome assembly GCF_019279795.1 of Protopterus annectens. Taxonomy (NCBI): domain Eukaryota; kingdom Metazoa; phylum Chordata; order Ceratodontiformes; family Protopteridae; genus Protopterus; species Protopterus annectens. The sequence continues at coordinate 182,481,191 of NC_056740.1, forward strand.
AGACACCCAAGCAACTGCAAACTCAATACACCACACAAACAACACATAAACAACAAAATCAGTGTACAAAGCAGTCACTGCCCTTAAGGCCAAATACAACACCAAACATACTTGTCATAGGTGACTCCATAGTCAGACACACTGGCGTCCCGCTCACCAGACTGAGTAAGGAGAAGGTCACAGTAAGCTGCCTGTCGGGCGCTAGAATCCGCCACATAACACAAGCACTCAGGTCTCTCAACAGCAGGTACAAGTATGACTCAGTCATTGTCCACGCTGGTGTCAACGACCTGAGACGTACCTCCTTGGACTACATGAAAAGAGACATTGAGGAGCTCTCTGATTATGTAGCCCAGGCAGGTATGACCCTGACCTTGAGCAGTATCCTACCTTCACCTAGAATGATGCCACAATACAGTGTGCTGTGACAGAAACCTGGTTCAAGGCTCCTGAGAGCACCCCAGCACTAGCAGGTTTCACCTCATATCATGCGTTCCGGCCCCAAAATCCGGACAACACCAAGAAAGGGGGGGAGTGTCCATATTCATAAAGGACACCCACACCTCAAGGTTGGTGGCAATGCACGAGGCATCGGAGACCATCCAGGTGCAATTAACCATAGGCAAGACTGCTCTGCAATTTGTAGCATGTTACAGGCCACCCTCTCAAACTCAGGAACCTCACATGGCCTTCCTGAAAACAATGGAGGGGATAAATGTATCTCCAAACACCATCATACTAGGTGACTTCAACTACCCTAATATAGACTGGGAACACTACTCAAGCCCAAACACTCTAGCCCAAAGGTTCCTGGAGTTCATAAACTCAAATGCCATGGAACAACTAGTCACCATCCCCACAAGAGGAGAAAACATACTTGATCTCATCATCACGAACATGGGATCACAATGTTCAACACCGGAAGTATACCCCTCACTGGTGAGATCAGATCATAAACTAATCTCGCTGGAGGTCCTCATCCCGCCCCCACCTGAAACAAGAAAGACCACAGTGAAAAACTTCTCAAAAGCCGACTTCACACTTCTAAAAACTAGTGTGGTCTCCTTTAAGGCCCCTGAGCTAGTGGTAAACATTACCCAAACCACTGAATCACTTACAAATGCCTTCTACCAGCACCTACAGGACTGCATGGATCAGGCAATCCCAAACAAAACTAAGACTCTTTGTACCAAAGGCAAGCGTCCAGTCTGGTGGACCCCAGCCATAAACAAGCTCTACAACAAAAGGAGGAAGCTACTACAAGATAGAGCAAAATCCTTGAAAGGTAAGACACCTTTGATCATTATAAGTAAAAAACTAAGAGCTCTCATAAAATCATCCAAGGCAAATTTTGAGAGAAAAATCACCAAGGATTCAAAAGACAATCATAAGGCCTTCTTTAGCTATGTTAGAAACCTAGGAGGAAACTCCCAGATATGCTCAGAATTAGTTCAAAATGATGTGAAGATTACTGAACCTACACACATTGCCAACATACTGGCTGACAGGTTCAGTGCAAACTTCTCCCCTCCCCAAAGGAGAGATATCTATACCAGAGGATTGTAGCCCCCCAAACATCTCCAACGCCCAGGTGAGAACTGCTCTCTCCAAAGCAAAAACCACAGCATCCATGGGACGGATGGTGTCCCGGCTGTGTGCTCCATGAACTCAATGAGGAATTAAACCCGCAGTTAGGACAGCTGTTTAATCTTAGCCTCACCTCAGGATACGTACCCAAGGAGTGGCGCCGCGACTGTGGTCCCACTTCACAAGGGCGGTGCCTCCACCGACCCTGGAAATTACCGTCCCATTAGCTTAACAAGCCTTATCTGCAAAGCCATGGAGAGGATCATAATGGAACTCATAAATAAAGACATAGGGAACTTGCAGACTTTGGATCCAACCCAGTTTGGCTTTGTCAAAGGCAGATCATGCCTTTTAAACTTGGTTGACTTTTCGAGACAGTCACCAAGGCCATTGATGAGGAAAGGCAGTCCATACAGCCTACCTTGACCTGGCAAAGGCCTTTGACACAATACCCCACTCAGGTATCATCAAAAAACTCATCAGCTTGAATGTAAACCCATACATCACAAGATGGGTTGCAAACTGGCTAAGTGACAGAACCCACAGGGTCAGAGTTGCTGGAGCCATGTCAGACTCAAAGCCTGTCACAAGTGGTGTCCCACAGGGCTCAGTCCTGGGTCCACTCTTGTTCGGCATCTACTTTTCTGAAGTACAAGCAAACACAGGAGGGTTATGGCTGACAAAGTTTGCAGATGACTGCAAACTGGGCGCCATAGTCGAAAACACATCTGACACAGATATCCTTCAGAAGGGCCTCACAGAAACGGATAACTGGTGCCAGAGCCATGGCCTAAAGTTAAATGCCAAGCAATGCATAGTCATACCCTTCGGGAAAAACAAGGTTACCCCTAGCTACCATATAGGTGGCAATCCACTGAGCACAGAAGAAGTCATCAGGGATCTGGGGACCCAGGTTGACAGTAGCCTTCGCTTTGACACTCATGTTGCTAAAGTAGTTAGGAAAACCTTCTACATTGCCCACCTGATCATGAAGGGATTCACATCTAGATCAAGGGAGGTCATCGCCCCCCCTGTACTCATCACTCATTAGACCTATGATTGAGTACAATGCCCCATTCGGAATGTATCTGACCAGACACCTGCAGCAGCTGGAAAGGCCCCAAAAGTTCCTCACCAAAAGGATAAAGGGTCTCAAAAATATGTCTTATGCTGCCCGACTGAAAGAACTCCAGCTCTATTCAGTCTCATACCGCTTGCTCAGAGGTGACCTGTGCCTGACATATAAGGCCATGTCAAACCCTGATTTGATGAATATGCTTCACCTCAAAAAATCTAGATCCCTCAGAACCACAAGGATGGGAGACTTAAACCTTGACACGGTTATTAATAGAACATGCTGGAGGGACAGATTCATCACCCAGAGACTCCCTATGCTGTGGAACAAAATCCCGGTACATGTGAGGCAGAGCACCTCGCTGGCCTTGTTCAAGAGGAATCTTGACCAATGGATGGGGGATCGCAGATATACCCCAGGGATTACTTCAGTGTCACTGCTTGACAGAGGCACAGCAAAATAATAGGCATAGTTTTATTCAAACTAAAGGGGTGGCGAAAGCCAAATAACTATGGGCTAGGGCTTATAAATGCCCTTGGGCAGATAGCCTAGTATGAACCTATGAACATATGAACCTATGAAAATAGGGACACATTTCAAATACTGATTTTATAACCATAGAAAAATTGCTAGAATAAAAGGTTTTACCACTCCTGCAAACCAGAGGAACAGAACAAAAATGTGAAGCGTAAATTCACAAGTGATGATGGCTAGGGACTTTAGGCTTCTTTTACCTGTACCCAAGGTACAAGGTTTGAGCCTGAGTACCTCTAGCCACCAGATGTATCCTGCATGGGGGCATTTTCATACACAGTCACACATTGTGTACTCACTCTAATAGCCTAGCATTCCAGTTTACCTTTATATCGTTGATCACACATGATCAACCGGCCACTTAATCAAACCATTTAAGCAAACCGAAAGCGTGAAACTTTTTAAATGTCGAAAATATGTCGAATTTCGACATTTCCGTCCACACCACACCTCCACACCAGTGCTACCATGGGTCAAAAAGGGGTGAAGTTTTGCCATTCGGTTATGTGGAATTCGATGTTGGAGACGTTCGCACTTCGGTATTTGCTGAAGCCGTTTCACCCATATTGGGATAACCAATATAAAGATAAACCTAGCATTCTGCTTCACTCTACAATGAAATCTAAATCCTGCTGTTCCCGCTTCAGCATCTGTCCGCTCCACTCTGCAATTACATCCTGTCGTTCCCTCCATTATTCTGGAAATTAAATCATTTCTGCAGGCAGCAGCTTTTGAAATCCATTCCCACTTGCAAAAACAGCCAGAAATAGGTGCGCTGATGTCATTGCAGCAGTTGGAGGTGCGGAAAATTAAAGGGGTTAGAGGTATAGATGATCTGCAAAAGTGGGAGGGCTCCCGTCTGGCTCCCATGCCCAGGGGTGTATTTTCTGTTCCCCATCCAGTTATCCAGGTTGCACTTAAAAAGGGTTAATGAGGTACTCTGCTTGACGTGGAGAGGGATTCCATTCCACAGAAGGGGGGGGGGTTTCTAGGACACAAATCTGCCCTGCCAACATGTCCTATTGATGTCATTTCCAGGTTTCTGAGAAACAAATCTGATAGTGGCTTCTGAAGGAGATAGCAGGAAATGATAAACCGTTCAAGAGCAAAACTGCAGTGCTGACGAAAATACCCTCAGAAGTAAAAAGTGTAAAACCACAATGAATCAATAATGGGAAATGTATAAAACAGTACAGCTTGTTACATTTCTTCTGAATATTTCATAATTTCATAAAGAACAGAAATATGACTAGTCATTCTAGAAAATTGTTTTGAGCATTATTTCCCATGAATGTTAGAATGATTGTGTAAGATTCAGATGTTCATTTATAATTTGCAGAATAAAACAGATGGTTTATACAGCAAGCAAGGCATGGCTCAAAAAATGCATCTCACCTTTTCTGAATGTATGCATATGGATAAATTAATTAATGCACTGCAAATCTTGAAGCAATCCTGTTCCTGCAGACCAGTAGTATACGCACTTTCACAGAAATGTAGTTTGAGACTCTATTATTCCACAGAGTATGGGTTATGGTAATTGTCGCTGCTGTGGACCCTGTGAGTGTGTGAAAGAGTTTCTGTTTTCATAAAATATAATCTCATATACAGGCTATAATGTACACAGGTATGAATCATATGAATATAATGTATAAACATTAGTATTAGCACTGAATATATCAACTTTAAGGATTGCCTTCAAACCACTTGCAAGACTTCCAAAGAACATGAGAAGTGATAAATGTAAACTGCAGGCAAGAATATTAATAGGTAACTTCAACTATTCAAACACTGATTGGCCAGATGTATATTAACATAATATGTCCACTTAAATGTTAATAGAAATCATTAATAAAATAACTTGGACCAGAGGCTAAGGAAACTAGTAAGGGTAGTAACATTTTAGACATTGTGTACCTTTCAATTTCTTAGTGCAAGAAATCTTGACAAAATTAAAAATAATGGTGGGGCAATGGCTCAAAAATAGGAACAAATTTTAATATTGATCTTATAAATTTAGAAGATTGTTAAAATAATGTTTTTTTAGTTAGTATGCATTTTCTGATGGATAGGGAGTCTGAGATTCTAAAATGTCTAACTGTTTAGTGACTTTAATCTTCAATCATTTGCCAAAAAACACAGATTTTATGAGGAAGAGACCAAAATATGAAGAAGAAATCTGTACATGCTGAGAAAATCTGGACAGTTTAGAGGTATGGACATTGAATTTACTACCATGGGGTTAGTCCTGTACCCCGAAAACTTATTGGTTCTGTTACAGAGTCAGATCATGTCACTGCTATATTTAGACTACAAAAATGTTGTATCCATTATCAAGCCTAATTTACATATTATTCACATGATAATTATGGTAATTACGACAAATTCTGTAAAGCACTTTGTACTGATTCATTATTTAGATCAATGAATTTTATTGTATAATGAATAAGTGCATATCTAGCTTGTTTTAGTAAGACTTGGGTATAATAGGAAATTCAAAACTAACTGGTGCTGTGGAGCTTTTAAAACCAATAAACTTTACAGTACAGAGAAAAAGACGTTAAATAGCCAATGAGAAAAATCACCAGCAAATAAAAAAAAAACTGAATAAACAGCACGCAACAGCTTCTATATGGAGTAATAAAAAATGTTAAGGGTATATATGAAGCAAGCCTAATTACCAGACTCAAAGTTAACATTAAACCTTTCTTCAGCTACATCAGGAAAGTGAAGGGTAAACATCATGGATGTTGATAAGACAACAAAATAGCTTCTTTCCCTAAAGATATATTCAGTAAACAGTAAACAAAGAGGGAAATTAGAAATAGAACTCTGGGTTGAAACAGCTTTAAATAACATGAAGAATACTAACTCCATGGGACCCAGTGATGTACCAGGTGACTAACTCTAGGGGCCCAGTGATGTACCTGGGGAATAACTCCATGGACCCAGTGATGTACCAGGGGACTAACTCTAGAAGACCCAGTGATGTACCTGGGGACTAACTCTATGGGACCTGGTGATGTACCAGGGGACTAACTTTATGGGACCCAGTGATGTACCAGGGGACTAACTCTAGGGGACCCAATGATATACCAGAAGACTAACTGTAGGGGACCCAGTGATGTATCCAGGGACTAACTCTATGTGACCCAGTGATGTACCAGGGGACTAACTCTATGGGACCCAGTGATGTACCTGGGGACTAACTCTGTGGGACCCAGTAATGTACCAGGGGGCTAACTTTATGCGACTCACTGATGTACCAGGGTACTAACTCTGTAGGACCCAGTGATGTACCTGTGGACTAACTCTATGGGACCCATCGATGTACCCGGGGACTAACTCTATAGGACCCAGTGATGTACCAGGGTACTAACTCTATGGGAACCAGTGATGTACCAGGGGACTAACTCTATGGAACTCAGTGATGTACCAGGGGACTAACTCTGTGGGACCCAGTGATGTACCAGGGAACTAACTCTATGGAACTCAGTGATGTTCCAGGAGACCTACTCTATGGGACCCAGTGATGTACCAGGGCACTAACTCTGGGGGCCCAGTGATGTACCTGAGGACTAACTCCATGGACCCAGTGATGTACCAGTGGACTAAATCTAGGGGACCCAGTGATGTACCTGGGGACTAACTTTATGGGACCCATTGATGTACCAGGGGACTAACTCTATGTGACCCAGTGATGTACCAGGGGACTAATTCTAGGAGACCCAATGATATACCAGGAGACTAACTCTAGGGGACCCAGTGATGTATCCAGGGACTAACTCTAGGGGACCCAGTGATGTACCAGGGGACTAACTCTGTGGGACCCAGTGATGTAGCAGGAGACTAACTCTAGGGGACCCAGTGATGTACCTGGGGACTAATTTTATGGGACCCATTGATGTACCAGGGGACTAACTCTATGGGACCCAGTGATGTACCAGGGGACTAATTCTAGGGGACCCAATGATATACCAGGAGGCTAACTGTAGGGGACCCAGTGATGTATCCAGGGACTAATTCTATGGGACCCAGTGATGTACCAGGGGACTAACTCTATGGGACCCAGTGATGTACCTGGGGACTAATTCTGTGGGACCCAGTGATGTACCAGGGGGCTAACTTTATGCGACTCACTGATGTACCAGGGTACTAACTCTGTAGGACCCAGTGATGTACCTGTGGACTAACTCTATGGGACCCATTGATGTACCCGGGGACTAACTCTATAAGACCCGGTGATGTACCAGGGTACTAACCCTGTGGGAACCAGTGATGTACCAGGGGACTAACTCTAGGGGACCCAGTGATATACCAGGAGACGAACTGTAGGGGACCCAGTGATGTATCCAGGGACTAACTCTAGGGGCCCAGTGATGTACCAGGGAGCTAACTCTAGGGGACCCAATTATATACGAGGAGACTAACTGTAGGGGACCCAGTGATGTATATAGAGACTAACTCTATGGGACCCAGTGATGTACCAGGGGACTAACTCTGTGGGACCCAGTGATGTACCAGGGAACTAACTCTATGGAACTCAGTGATGTTCCAGAAGGCTAACTCTATGGAACCCAGTGATGTACCTGGGGACCAACTCCATGGACCCAGTGATGTACCAGGGGACTAACTCTAGGGGACCCAGTGATGTACCTGGGGACTAACTCCATGTGACCCAGTGATGTACCAGGGGACTAACTCTAGGGGACCCAATGATATAGCAGGAGACTAACTGTAGGGGACGCAGTGATGTATCCAGGGACTAACTCAATGGGACCCAGTGATGTACCAGGGGATTAACTCTGTGGGTCCCAGTGATGAAGCAGCAGACTAACTCCTGGGGCCCAGTGATGTACCAGGGGACTAACTCTAGGGGCCCAGTGATCAGTGGCGGCTGGTGACTTCAAATCAAAGGGGGGCTGCCGGAGATAGCCGAATGGGTGGGGTCAATGAGAAGGGGTGCAGACAACTAGAAAGGGGAGGACCTATGCTCAAAACCACAAAAACTAAACTTTAATTAAATACGCTGCCCTGGGTGCCAAACTCTCATTATGAGAGTCCAATCAAAACAAATGAAGTGTAAAAGAATAAAAATATTTCAATGCATTGGCTGCTTGACAGCTTACTTAATATCTAGATGGAAACAAAAAGGTTGTGAGGCATGAAAAAATAAATTACTTTTTAAATACATTACTGGAATGCCAGTCAAAATCAAGTATAAGAAAAGCATGCAGCACTCAACTCAAACCGCTTCTCCTTGCACTGCATTATAATTTATATTCAGCTTTGTTAAAGTACCAAGTAACATGCTGAAAGTAGCAATCTCTGTGATGCCGCCACTTGTAAAAATGTTTCTTATCCAAAAAAGACCTGCTGCCTGACAGCTATCTACTTGTTTCATGGGGAAAACATGATCAAAGTAAAAAATGAAAAGCAAATAAGCTCAAGATACATTGCTTAAAGGATTACTGTACAGGTTATGGACCACACATGAATGGCATTCTGTTTAATTTACGGGTAAAGCCCTTAGAGATCACTGGAAGTCTCCAACAAGTGTAATGAGCTTCTTAAAATAATGTAATCCTGTCCTTTATTACAAATACTGTCATATGCATTTCAATACCCAACACTTATACACTATCTAGTTAAGTATTCTCTGCATGGCAACAACAGAAAGGCTTCAATGTTGGCAATTCTTTAACAATATGCTTATTAAAGCTTACTTGCATGTTATGATCTCAGACAAGCTTACCTGATAGTCATTAAAGCGTTGCTACTTAAAACACAGAGCAACAGGCACTTTGAGTAATAAGCATAAATCAACAGTACAAAAATATGACAGAAACCAGACCATTCTGCAAAATCAAGAACAGATGAAATGCCACTATAGTACTTGTGTCTACCTTGGATGGGGGGATACCCTGCACATTTACACTGCATGGGGGGATACCCTGCACATTTACACTGCACAACTGCTCCTTGCCTTGCTTGGACACATCCAGAGTCACTACATGGGGGAGTGGGGTGCAACAAGTATGTCACAATTTGAAATGTCTCTAGCTGACTGATGGCCCTGACATATTTGTCATACCTCACTCTCAGAGCAAAGCCATACATAGAAGTGGGACAAAGGCCCAAAAATAAGGACAATTTTTAAATATTGCTGTTATAAACTTAGAAAGATAATAGAATAGTAGGTCTTGCATTAGTATGAATTTTCTGAAGGATATGAAATCTGAAACTCAAATGTCTGTCATTTTCTAACTTCAGTCTTTAATGGTTTACCACTAATTTGCCAAAAAAACAATTTTATGAAAAATGGACCAAAAATGTGATGCAAAAATATAAAATAGCCACACAATACAGCTGGGAACCTGTCAAAGAAGGGACACTTTTTTAATAATAGTACTGCTAACTTGAACAGCTGATGAAATAAAAGAATCTACATGCATTTCTGAAATAAAAGTAATCTATAACTCTGATTATTACAGTTATTTCTAAATTTTAAACCCTCCATGTTTTCTTCCAAAATTGCTATTTTGCGGAGGGATTATTAGGGGAAGAGCAACATTTTGAGCCAAATTCGGGGGCAGTTGAGAGGTTTGGCTATGCCTAATTCTATAAAGCAATTTATTTGCATGTACCTCTCAACCTGTTAATGCAATAAATCTGGACAAGGCCAAATATATTGGGGGAACATAAACAGTACTAAAAATTGCTCTTGTACAAACTGAGACAGTTGCTAGAACAGGTCTTACTTCAGCATTCATTTTTCTGAAGGTTATGAAGTCTGAAACTCAGTGTCATTATTTAGTGACTTAATTCCTAAATGATTTTCCAGAAAACCACAAATATTATGAGGAACAAACCAAAAATAAGAAGCAAAAATCTATTCAGTCTGTAAAAATCTGGACAGTTGGAAGGTATAGTTCAGCTGGGGCTGTCTTTGAGTTTGCCGCCCTTCCCCCTCACAAAATCATGGTCGAATGGAACCCTCCCCCCTGCAGCCATTCCAATGATCCATTACTTGGCTATTTCACTCCATTTATCATAAACACTAATGTGCATACTGCTTTACTTCTATGATGATCTGGATTTCATTTGAAAGTTTTATTTTGCATTTTACAGCACAAACACTAAGACATCTGCTAAACAAAGGAACGCAGTCTCACAATGAAAACAGGCTTAGCATTAAAAACTTCTCTGCCCTTGAAACGCACATTCAATGAAACAGCATTGAAACCCACATTCAAAGAAAATATATTTTGCCAGTGGCAGATAAAGATTAACTTTGGGCTGTTTTCAAATCATAGGCCCCTTGCACATGAAACATACATGTGCTCTTTGATACACCTTCCTGATTCTACTAAATTATATTCCTTGTACAATACAGTACAGTTGTTAGACGGCATTTTTAATTTATTGTTTTGAACATTTTTCCAGTAAACAATGAAACAAAATGCATGCACCAATGACAAAACTACCCAATTCAGAACATTTCCATCATAAAAGTCTACTCATCCTTCTACAGTCCACCAGTATCAGTAAATATGCACAATTTCTGAAGTAGTAAAAGTCATCTAAATAATTCCACATTAAAGAAATCTGTAACAATGAAGAGGTTGCTGCTAGCAGCCAACTATATATGTCACTGTTTATTCATCTACAAATAAAGTGCCTGTTGCCCTTGAGGAATAAATTGCCTATGTTGCATGCATTAAAAAAAAATAAGCTAGTAATATCGCAATAGGGACTGTATGGCAAACTGATAACAGGTTCATAGTTACTACTCTAGGTATCTTTGCCAAAGGACTGCAGCATCCACCCACTTTACAACACAGTACAGTATCAGCAATACATCTATCTACTGTGGGAGTAGAACCCACAGCCTTCTGCATCAAAAGCAAGTGCATTACCTGTTGTGCTATTAATGCAAGCAGACTCAGAATAAGCAGCACTAAAGTTTTGTTCCCCTGCAGCTCTCAGCTCCTTGTAAAATCTACTCGACACGCAGTTGTATCTCTGAACTTTGCAAAACAAGAAATCTGGAAAAAGCCTACATTTATTGGGGGGGGGGACAACCAGGGACACATTTTAAACATTGCTTGTATAATGTTGGAAAGTTGCTAGAATAAAATGCTGTGTTACCACCATACTTTTCACTGCCACGTCTTTAACCCAGGGGACCCTGTGCAAAACAGTCAGAGAAACATACCACTATGCCAAATCAGCTGTTTTGTAAAAGAGAGGAAGACAAACATAAATGGCTGCCATTTAGGGAATTCAGTTCTCAGCATAGCTGTCAACCTCTTGGCACAAAACACCTGAACAAAGCCAATAACGGGGGGAATACAGCCCCCACACATATTCAGTGAATTCAGTTCTCAATATAGCTCTCAACCTCTTAGCAAAAAAACATGTGGACAAAGCCAGTAATGGAGGGGGGATACAGCCCCCAAACATTCAATGAATACAGTTCTCACCATAGATAACTCTCAAGCACAAATACATGGACAAAGCCAATAATGGGGGAATACAGTCCCAAAAATAGGGACACATTTCAAATATCCATGTTATAAACTTAGACAACTGCTAGAACAATTTTGTGTTACCATGTACTTTCTGAAGTCTGAAATTCAAATGTCTGTTATTTTTTAAACATTTAACCAGTAAACTAGTCTGACTTGGAACAAAATAATTTTCAGCAGAGTAGAGAGAAATGCCAATCTCATCTTTGCAAGATGAGAACATACAGACACCACACAGAAGGCACCCCAGCCAAAAATCAAACCAGAGAACCCTGTAGCTGTTAGGCAACAATGTTACCAGTGCACCACTACACTATAGACTTTGCAAGAAAAAATGTACATACAGAAACCACAGATTTTATGAGGAACAGAACAAATATAAGGCAAAAATCTGCAAGTTTGTTTTAGAAATGGTGGTGGATAGGGAATTCAGGTCCTTGCCACCTGGATCCAAGGTACAGGGTTCAAGCCTGAGTATCTCTATCCACCACCATTTCCTCTCTCTAGCCACCAGTATACAGTAACTGGGGCATTACACACACACACCTGAAGTATGTCTCACCCAGCAACCTGAAGTAATTCAAGCAGCAAAACTTGAGCAATCCAGCAACCTGAAGCAGCAAAAACCACCCATGATGCAGAGCAATCCAGCCAGCAACCAAAACCTGCTACGCCTACCTCCTGAATGAGCCTGTGCAATGAAATTCCCATGAGAGCAGCTCACCTCTCTCAGTCCTGATTGGATCTGCATGCAGCCGAAGCAGTCTGGACCTCCTCTTCTGTGCGGTTATCCCCGCACTGATTCCTGGGTGCATTTGCAGCAATGATTGCTGGGTACCTGTTTATCTCTATCTGAACTGCTGATAAAGGCAGTCTGGATGTGTGCTTTTTTTTTTCTGTTTGTTTTTTAGTTTTAAAGATTTTTCTTTTTTTTTTTCTAGGTGGATGGGCTGCAGTCCGGCACTCCGATATCACGAGCCGCCCCTGCCAGTGATGTACCCTGGAACTAACTCCATGGGACCCAGTGATGTACCAAGGGACTAACTCTAGGGGACCCAATGATGTACCCGGGGACTAACTCTATGGGACCCAGTGATGTACCAGGGGACTAACTCTGTGGGACCCAGTGATGTACCAGGAGACTACTCTATGGGACCCAGTGATGTACCAGGAGACTAACTCTAGGGGTCCAGTGATGTACCCGGGGACTAACTCCATGAGACCCAGTGATGTACCAGGGGACTAACTCTAGGGGATCCAGTGATGTACCTGCGGACTAACTCTATGGGACCCAGTGATGTACCAGGGGGCTAACTCTAGGGGACCCAATGATATACCAAGAGACAAACTTTAGGGGATCCAGTGATGTATCCAGGGACTAACTCTATGGGACCCAGTGATGCACCATGAAACTAACTCTATGGGACCCAGTGATGTACCAGGGGACTAACTCTAGGGGCCCAGTGATGTACCAGGGAACTAACTCTATGGGACTCAGTGATGTTCCAGGAGACTAACTCTATGGGACCGAGTGATGTACCAGGGGCTAACTCCATGGGACCCAGTGATGTACCAGGGGACTAACTCTATGGGACTCAGTAATGTTCCAGGAGACTAACTCTATGGGACCCAGTGAGGTACCAGTGGACTAACTCTAGGGGTCAAGTGATGTACCCGGGGACTAACTCCATGGGACCCAGTCATGTACCAGGGGGCTAACTCTATGGGACCCAGTGATGTACCTGGGGACTAACTCTGTGGGACCCAGTGATGTACCAGGGAGCTAACTCTATGGGACCCAGTGATGTACCAGGGGACTAACTCTGTGGGACCCAGTGATGTACCAGCGGGCTAACTATATGGAACCCACTGGTGTATCAGGGGACTAACTCTGTGGGACCCCGTGATGTACCTGTGGACTAACTCTGCGGGACCCATTGATGTACCCAGGGACTAACTCTATAGGACCCAGTGATGTACCAGGGTACTAACTCTATGGAAACCAGTGATGTACAGGGGACAAACTCTAGGGGACCCTTTGATATACCAGGAAACTAACTGTAGAGGACTCAGTGATGTATCCAGGGACTAACTCTAGGGGCCCAGTGATGTGCCAGCGAACTAACTCTAGGGGACCCAATGATATACCAGGAGACTAACTGTAGGGGACCCAGTGATGTATCTAGGGACTAACGCTATGGGACCCAGTGATGTAACAGGTGACTAACTCTGTGGGATCCAGTGATGTACCAGGGAACTAACTCTATGGCATTCAGTGATGTTCCAGGAGACTAAGTCTATGGGACCCAGTGATGTACCAGGGGACTAACTCTAGGGGCCCAGTGATTTACCCGAGGACTAACTCCATGGACTCAGTGATGTACCAGGAAACTCTAGGGGCCCAGTGATGTACCAGGGAACTAAGTGAATGGGACTCAGTGATGTACCAGGGGACTGACTCTATGGGACCAATGGATGCACTAGGGGCTTTACAGTATAAAGTGTAAAATAGCGTTGTCTGACCTCTTATAAGAAACTTTAATGGATTACTACTGAGAGATGAGTATGTTCTGGAATTGTGGTGACAAGCATTGGGTGGGGTTGTTACATCACATGTACACAACTTCTAGTTCATCTGTGAGCACGAATAGTTTGTAGAGTACTATTAAAGGGGGTTATTGTTATCAAAGAAATGGGAGAGCACTTTCCCCAACTGTTTTGCCATTGTGCGGAGAAATACTACAATCTCAACGTGGTAAATTTCAATAAAGTAGTAACTATTGTCATTGGTGAATATCTGGTGATTCTCACAACATATCCTGATCTAGCAAAAATATTTGACTCCATCTTGCATGTAGTTATACTGGATTTAACATTTTCATTGAAATAACTGCATCAAAAATAATTTTTAATAGAGTACAAAAGATGAATTCCAGTTCAGAGAAAGGATCCTTGCTACTGAGTGTTAGCCATAGTGGTATCATAGGGCCCAGTGTTAGACCACTGACTTTTTAATATCATCTTTTGAAATCTAGAAATATTTGACCACCTATGGTTGAGAAGGTGGGAGGCATTGTTATTTAAGCTACAGGCATCACAAGGCTGCTGGGCAGTCTGGGTATAATACATGTATGCAGTTTTATACTCAGTTTTAAAAATGCAATATCCTACACTGTGACAAGAATACAATGTACTTTTGTTAAGGCAGTTGTCTTTCCCTATGTCTGCTGCCATTTAAGCCCCTGATGTGATCATGGCCTTTCATTCCCTATCTTCATGATGAGAGCAGGCCATGACATGGCCATCATCCAGGCAGCCATTAGGATCTTCACATTTTCCTGGCCCTAACCCTTCCACAATGACTGTACACACTCACAGAAATGAAGGCCTGCTATCCTATTCTCTTGTGAGTATGCTTATTCTCACATAGGCTTCTTTCAAGCTTCTTTAAGCTTATCAGAGCGAAGTGTATGTCCCTGACTCACACTCTGTTGGAGATACCTGAATGATTCCCACCCACTAGGGTGGGAAAGCTGGTTCTGACTACTCAGTCTAACCAAACCTAGTTGTCTCCTCCAGAGGCCACAGCTAACAAATCTCAGGTTATCTGGGTCAGAATGATGGCTTTATCTCTAAATGCCATGAACTTAGGGAAATACTTTGATTATAAATCTGACAATTACGTACTTAGAAAATACACTGCTGTAAGGAACTTTGGCATTCTTGCAGATGAGATCAGAGACACAGCATAGTTGCCTCCATGTGCTACCAGTTACCAAACAAGAAAAGTATACGGGCACAAAATGTTTTGTCAGCTTTCAAAGCCTTTGAAATCTGCTAAAACATTTATTGCTGTCACACAGACAGCAGGCAGAAATAAAGCATTTCTCTGAAGACTGAAAGCTTTACAAGCTTTTAGACACCTTGCTCTGCCAAACTTTGTATTTTTCTAAGTGTGACAGAGTGAAGTATATAACAGCTTATGAAGCTGTTTTACTTTCTACCACAGTTCTTTTCCAGCCAGCACTAACTGCTATTAAACCCTAGCATGAGGTGCAGTCTTAACACTGCTTTGGAGTGCTTAACAAAAGCTTGTTAAGCACCTTTCTAATGTCAAAAAGGTGATTGACAAGCTTGTTTTTTCCCATGCATAAATTCAGTGTTCCATGCACTAATATATATTGCTTATTATAGGTTTATAAGTTCATAGGTGATTACTAGGATAATGCACCACAGCCTTTACAAGCCTAACTAACAATACTCAAGATATGACAATATATATCTTAATTCCTCTGATATGGGTTTTGGAGCCCTGAGTCATTTTAAAGACTGCCTCTGTCCATAAGGGACATGGGCTGTACCCCATGAGTGAATTTATGGTTTCCCATCCATTTATCCAAATTCTTGTGGAAGAGAGTAAGGGGCATGCTTTGTTTTATGAATATGGGAAGTTTATCCCATAGACGAGGTAGCCTTTGAGATACGAATCTGTCTCTCCAGCAAGTTCTGTTACAGTCAAAAATAAATTTAATGTCCATGGAATGCATTGCCCATATATATATATTTTTTGTGAATATGTAACATTTTCATTAGGGCTGGATCAGAGAATGCCTTTTAGGTCAGGCATAAGTCCCTGCTCAATAAACGATATGAGATGGAGTAAAAGGATAGTTCCTTTAGTCGGTCTGCGTAAGACATGTGTCTTACACTTTGTATTTTTTAGTGAGAAACCTTTGTGGCATGACAGTTGGTGTAAGTGCCAGGTTAGGTACATACAGAAGGGAGCATTGTACTCGATTATGGGCCTGATGAAGGCCGAGTACAGTTGTGCTGTGACTTCCTTTGATCTTGATGCCATGCCTTTACTTATAAGTTAGTAGCATTTAGCCCTGACTTTAACTGTCTGGGCTATGCCACTTAAGCTGCTCTAACAGACCTCTGTCCCTCTACTTCACCTTCATAGACCAAACAATTCATCTAATACGTGCTCCATGGACATAATCCTCTATTGTAAGATCAACAGTATTTGTTACTGTAATACATTTCTTACCAATGCATTTTCTATCTTTGGAGCAGACTCTCTCTGCACATCAAGTAGCGTACCCACCTGAAAACCTTTAAAGCAAATTTCAACAGCTGGTTGGGTAGCTATGTTCATTACTGACATTAATGCAAATTTTGTTTGTTCTTGCTTTGAGAGAAGACTAGTATCTGAACTAGTTTATGTTTAAAATTGGGGACTAAATGAAAACACAAAGAAGAAAAGAAAAGCAAATAACACATGGTCTTTTCATAGTTTGTACATATATAATATCCTTCCTTTACTGAGACTACCTGTATAGTGGGCTTTCTTGGCAATCAGCCACCATTCTGTTCATTTGATTCCCTTACACACACACACACACACACACACACACATACACACACACACACACACACACACACACACACACACACACACACACACACACACACACACGCACACACTGTCACAAACATAGATGTGTAGACACGTAGACACCGACAAGCATGTGCTGTGGTGTGCATCCACTTAGACACACACACACACACACACACACACACACATATACATATGTGGATACCGACAAGAGTGTGTGGGCATGTACACATGTACACACACCCACACACACACACACACACACACACACACACACACACACATACATATGTGGACATCGACAAGAGTGTGCACACACAAAC
This sequence comes from Protopterus annectens, assembly GCF_019279795.1. NCBI lineage: Eukaryota > Metazoa > Chordata > Ceratodontiformes > Protopteridae > Protopterus > Protopterus annectens. The sequence continues at coordinate 182,498,639 of NC_056740.1, forward strand.
AGACAGACACACATGCTCATGTACACAAACATACGTATCAACACCCACAAGCATGTCAGGCACACACACACACACACACACACACACACACACACACACACACACACAGACACACACACACACACACACACACACACACACACACACACACACACACACACACACATATACATATGTGGATACCGACAAGAGTGTGTGGGCATGTACACATGTACACACACACACACACACACACACACACACACACACACACACACACACATACATATGTGGACATCGACAAGAGTGTACACACACAAACAAACAGACACACATGCTCATGTACACAAACACACGTATCGACACCCACAAGCATGTCAGGCACACACACAGACACACACACACACACACACACGCACACACACACACACACACACACACACATACACACACACATACACACACACACACACACACACACACACACACACACACACACACACACACATGCACACACTGTCACAAACATAGATGTGTAGACACGTAGACGCCGACAAGCATGTGCTGTGGTGTGCATTCACTTAGACACACACACACACACACACACACACACACACACACACACACATACATACATATACATATGTGGATACCGACAAGAGTGTGTGGGCATGTACACATGTACACACACACACACACACACACACATATGTGGACATCGACAAGAGTGTGCACATACAAACAAACAGACACACATGCTCATGTACACAAACACACGTATTGACACCCACAAGCATGTCAGGCACACACACAGACACACACGCACACACACACACACGCACACACATGCACACACACAGCAGGATGTTACTGCTGGCATCTTGTCTTGAGCCTGGTATCCATTTTGGTACATGACCTCATCTGCAGCTCCGTAGGTTCATAGGTTAGTTCATAGGTTATTACATGAGTCAAACCCTGCCACCTTGTGTCTGTAAGGCAAATATCTTTACCATTATGCCAATCTCCCCCTCCCTCCAGCCATACCATTCAGATAACAGCACTATGTCAGAGGCAGCAGTTCTGCCTCTATAGAAATAAGGGGTGCTCAAGTTTCCTTCATTTTATTCCAGTCCTCATTATTCCATAATTATCTTTGCAGCCTTGGTGTGAGCATCCCAGGTGACCCCTCCACCACTGATATTACATGCAGGAAAAACGTAGGTTTGAATGACAGTATAATGTTAAGAAGATATGGTACCCCAACTGATCTACACCTTGAAAACATGGGTTCAATTTCTGAAACCTCTGCCTGCATTCCCTGAGACTTGATCAAGTCACTTAACTTGTCAAGAACTCTTTGATCTCTTCTTAAACAGGTAATTATTTCTACTGGCCC